>NC_045961.1:46175537-46475537 GCF_010909765.2 Amblyraja radiata
AGTCTCAATGTAGTTTTTTCTTGCAGAATAAATGTCTGTATGAAATGCAGTGTGTTGAATGAATTCCTGAATTTGTAAATGTGACCGCAGCATTGAATCACCTCTCGCACTCATGTCACCCTAGCGGGGCTACATGCCCTTAGGCGGCCTAAGGCGACATTTTCACACTCTTATATCCGTGTGCAGCAGAGGCGACGTGTGTTTGGCGCCAAACGTGAGCTTTGGCGTGCCATGTTTAGCGCCAAACGTGAGCTTTGGTGTGCAGACGACATCCTGGAAAAAATGTCCGGTTTCTTCCAGGTAGGCGATATACCCTCCCGGGCAATATACCCTCCACTTCTCTTTTATGAAGGGGATTTAGTTCCCCTTTCTTCCAGGACCGACCGGAGGTTCCGCTGTCACCTCTGCAGGCCGCCCTCGGTGAACGTCCTGTCTCCCTGTCCCTGGGATAGTAGGGGGCGATCAAACAGCACAATACCCCCCTCCCCCTCCAACTCCAGAGGAATCCGCTCCCCGATGGGCCGCTACGGCGACAAGTGGCAGTTCGCCCACAGCCCGAGCTGCTCGACCCCAAGAACAAGACGTACCTTGCACACCATCAGCTTCTGCCCCTACGGGGAGCGTGTTCCTCTGGAGTTGGAGCTGGGCTGGAGTTGCTGATCTGGGATCTCCGTGCTTGCAGTGGGCCTGGGGGTCGGTGTCCCGATGAGGGGGCACAGCTCGGGCTGTGGGCGAACTGCCACTTGTCGCCGTAGCGACCCATCGGGGAACGGCTTCTGGTGGTCCTGACGTCTCCGGCCAGTTTGCAGTTTTCTTCTGGAGTTGGAACGGGGCTGGGCTGCTGCTGGCTGTGGGTCTCTGGGATCTCCGTGCTTGCAGTGGGCCTGGGGGTCGGTGTCCCGTTGGTCCTGACGTCTCCGGTGACTGGCACTGACCTGCTGGCATCGCCGACATGAAGACAGTGCAAAGCCCCCGCGCCGGTGCAATGGGTGGGGAGCTGGAGAGGGGAGGGAAGGGGTCACACACATGGCCGGGAAGCAGAGGGGTGTAGGTGGGGTGAAACTGAAGGGAGCGACAATCTGCTGCTGCCTGCCCGCTGAGTTAAAAAGTTCCCACGCAAGACTCACGATACACTGTGTATCGTGAATCTACCGTGGGAACTTTTTAACTCAGCGGGCAGGCAGCAGCATATTGTCAATTATTAACCCTCCCGCGCAATATACCCTCACCTTCTCTTCTATGAATGGGGATTTAGTTCCCCTTTCTTCGAGGACCGACCGGAGGTTCCGCTGTCACCTCTGCGGGCCGCCCTCGGTGAACGTTTTCAAGGACCTTTCTTCAAGGACCGAAAAAATGTCCGCTTTTCGGAGGTTTTCGTTATTTGGATCTTCGGATAAAAGGTTGTGCACCTGTATAAAGAAATAAAAATAAAAACAACTAGAGATGATGGAAATCAAATAAAATGCTGGAAACACAAAAGATCAGTCAGTTTCTTGGAAAGAGAAACATGTCAGAATTGGGGAAAAAAGAAAACAAGTTTTCAGTTGCAGAGAAAGAGGGGGGGGGGAGGGAGGTTATGGAACCAAAGGAATATCTGTGATGGGATGAGACCAATTGGTATCATAAAGGGATATCAGACCAAATGGGGCTTCACGGTGTTTATAATATAGTTTTGTTTTTTTAAAAGGTTACTCAAGCAGTAATTTTCATGTTTTTGCCTTCCCTTTTCATTGTAAACTTTTTTTTTTTAAAAACAAACAATTTAAACGATGTATTTAGGCTGCTGTTTTCCTAACCACGCCATATTTATTCTACTATCTGCATTTTAGGCATTGTGCTCTTCCAAGACATTGACTTCCTGGGCCACATGAATAATGCACGATATTTGCGGGAATGTGATTTTGCCAGGTAATTATCGTTTACGCTATATTAACTGGGTTTGTGTCAGAACCAGGGATAGCAAGCGTCAGTCGTTCCACATGATGCAAATCTCATACTTTCTAGGCGAGAAAAGTTAACCCTGGAAACTCCTTTGTGAAATCAATCAACCATCCACTAGAGCCAGACCCAAAACTGATAATACTGGGAATATCAGAGGCATGTGTTAATTTAACGGTATTTCAAAGACGTTTTCTTGATTACGGTTTAATATCTGCTAAAAAACATATATAAATTTTGGAAATAGACATCAGTCCCCTCAGTGAAGATGTGGATTACAGAAATGACAGAGACACTACATCTAGAAAAAAAAATAGGTTTGTCTTGACTGACAAACCAGATCAATTAAAAAAAATATTGTCCCCTTTTATTGAATGTCTTGAACAATACAATGGTTGAACACAAACTCAAAACCGATTGTAAGGCTGGGTGAGCGGGTGCATGGATTAGGTATGTTGCAAAACGTACCTGAAGCGTAGCTGAAAATCTGTCCCAGCCCGTGTGCGCGATTTTGGCGCCGTTTAGAGGGGGGCGGGTTTAAAACGCGATTTTCCCTAGGCTGTTCAAATCAAGGTTTTTCAGCCTAGTTAATTATTAACGAAAAATCGCTGGAAGATTCCCTCGCTTGAGCTATTATTAGTTTTAAGGGCTTTATCTAATTGTTATAGTAGGTTAAAAATTAACCTCTAAACCCCAACCGCCGACAACGGGTCGGATCTCATACAGGGGAAAACGGAAGGTAGGCTGTTTATTTTTACATTAAAAAGGGCTTCTTAAGATCCCTTTATACAAAGTTTAATGTTGCAAGTAGCTAATTTTGGGCCCCATTATATCCCGCAGTATTTTTCTGGGCATTTGAGGGTACAAATCTACCGCAATGTGAACGTTCTAAACCAGCGCGTTCACAGGATCCCACTAGAAAGCTGATTTAAATGGACTTTAATTTACAGCAATTAAACACTAAATTCTTTCCATTTGGCCTATAAATTAATGTAAATGAGATTTAAAAATCATTGGGAATTATTTGTGAATATTATTTGGACGCTTAGGCTATTTAAAAATGTTAATCATTTATTAAGAAATGGATAGATGTTTAGATCTAGTAATTGAAGTTTGGAATTAGGTACAATTAGGTAACTAACTAATTATATGCTTTAATTTCAGGTCATCCAAGTAAGATTATTTTATATTTGTTTCAGAATGCTTCAATCTATGATAACTGAAAATTTCATTCAGTTCTCTTAATTTTTAAGAAAGTTATGGGCTTTTGACTGTCCATGATCACAGCTTTTTTGTTATGTCCATAGAAAATCAATAGGGAACAAGATGCTAATTTCCAAGTATGAAAATGGCCATAACTTTTTAAATACTTGAGATATGAAAGTGAATTAGGTGTCAAATTAAACTTATTTTTATGCTTTATCTGATGGGATAAATTGCAGACTTGATTTTTAAAATCTCAAAATTTTGTAACATTGCTACATGGATGGGTTGACGGATATCTCCTCTTCTTTCTTTCTTTCAATTTTTCTCTTTCCTTCTCTTTCTTTTTTCAATTTAATATTCTGTTTATAAAATGTTAAAATTGAAGCTGTATTAGAGTTGTAGAATTCTTATGTCATTCGTTCTTTTTTGTACAATTGCTTCCAATAAAAATTAAAAGAAAAAAAAAAGAAGAAAAAAAAAAAGAAAATAAATCAATCAACCTCTTTCCAGGCTAGGGAATAGACATGAATTTCATTTTGGAAAAGAGACTTTAAAGGCACGAAATGCAGGAAACATTTGCTGCCTGTCCGCAAAATTCTAATAACCACTTTTAAGGCAATTTCAGAACGGTTTGAGTTTGGGCATGTAAGTGACAACTATTCTGCGCTATGTTTAATAATTTTAATAATAGAGACCTATACTTTTGGAAAACTGGTGAATTAGTTTAATTACTGAAATGAATTCAAATATCCACCTTGGTTAACTATTGAAGTCCCCACTATCACGGAAGTCGGCCTTCAGCCATTTCAGTTCATTTCATGTAATATCAAGAATGTCAGGAAATGGCTGAGAGCACTATATACAACAGGTAGACTGTAGCGATACAGCAAGGAAACAAGTCCTTTGGCCCACTGAGTCCGTGCCAATCAACGATCACCCATACACTAGTTCTGTCCTCACACGGGACAATTTACAGGCCAATTAACCTACAAACCTTTACGTCTTAAATGTGAATGGAAACAGGAGCACCCAGAGAAAACCCACACGGTCCCTTGGAGAACATACAAACTTTGTATAGACAGCACCCGTAGTCGGGATCGAACCCAGGTCTCTGGCGCTGTAAGGCAGCAACTCTACTGCTGCGCCACTGTGCCGCCCAGTTATGAGACAATGTCTCAGCTGTTGTAATGAAAAACTGCAGACGTGTCCACCAAAATGCCGGCTGGTGATTGATTTGAACAAGAGAGAACTTAATCAAATATCCTTAATATTCAATGGCAGTATCTTCTCGGCCCATCAACATCCTGGGGACAATCTTTAAACAAAAATGTATCTCAGCTAGTGAAATAAATGCAGTGGTTACCAGAACAAGTCAAAAATTGAATATCCTGTGGTGAGTGATTCACCTGACACTCAAAGCCCTTCCATTATCAAAAAGTCACAAGTCAGGAGTGTGATGGAACACTTTCTATGCATCTGGAGGATTAAAGCATCAACAACACTTTGAGAAGTTTGCAAATCCAGGAAAAAGCAGACTGCTTGATAGTCACCTCATTCATTGTCTCCACTAGTGTATAGTGGCTTCAGTATACACCATGCATAAAGTACACTGTAGTTACTCTCCTTGTTTGTTCTAAGACCCCCTTCCAAACCCCTGGACTCTACCACTAGGAAGAATAAAGGCATATATGAACACTAGGCAGGGAAGGTGGTCTTGCCAACCCTTCTGTGCCCTGAGTTTGATTTTTGCTATTTACAAGGCAGATGACTGGGTACTCTTAACCTTCATTCAGATTGTGTATTATACCTTTTGCAATGCTATCCAGATGTTTACCACTGCTACAAATCATTTTGCTGCCTCAATCAAGTAAACTCACTTGCAAATCTCCAACCTATGGTTGTGGGTGCGTACGAATGTTTCTCAGATAGACTCGGCTGGCCATTTTTTTTTAATCAGTTGACTAAATCAATTATTTTGATCTGTTCAGTTTTGATTTGTATCTGCTGCTCTTTACCCTTCTAGTCCACCTATATTGAGCTTAAGATGATTACGTGGTCATTTCCTGAACGGCCACCCAAGCTGTGTGAGTGGCCATCTATGGCATGTTCTGTGGTTGGTATCTTGACACTTAGGTTTAGGTTGCTGGTCTGCAACATAAACAGTTTGCCTTGGATGGCAATGTTTTATCAACCTGCTGTTTCCTTGTAAATTCTACACTTTAGAAACTACATTTTAACCTTCTTAAAAATCTATTTAACCATTTGAGGATTTGGAGAATAATACCACAGTCCTTCAATGGTGTTTGGCACTTAAAACTTAAGACATTTCAAATATGTTATTTGTTCAAAAATATTACTCCTGATCAGCCAAGAGTGAATAGATCTGTTTAAGGGTATGGTTAGCACTCTTCATGGTACCATAGAGGAACCACAAACAGCTGAAGATTCTCCCATAGTTTTTGGTAACTTTTATCCAATTTTGTGATAACCTTAGGACCTATATAATTTAGAAAATAGTCCTCTACACCCGAGAGGGTGTTCTCCCCTCTTTTTGCATACACAGTCAATCCTCCAAACAATTTGGACGCTAAAGCAAAAATAATCGTTTGATCCTCCTCGGAATATGTGATTAGAAACCTATTCTCAGGCTCCACATAACTCTGTTTGTGGGTTGCTGACAGGCATGTACTATTTCAATAGGTGCAGGGGTAGGCCATTCGGCCCTTCGAGCGAACACCGCCATTCAATATGATCATGGCTGATCATCCACAATCAGAAGCTCGTTCCGGCCTTCTCGCCATATCCCCTGACTCCGCTGTCTTTAAGAGTTCTATCTAACTCTCACTTGAAAGCATCTAGAGGATTGGCCTCCACTGCCTTCTGAGGCAGAGAATTCCACAGATTCACAACCCTCTGTGTGAAAACGTTTTCCTCATCTCCGTGCTAAATGGCTTACCCCTTATTATTAAACTGTCAGCTGCTTCTGGACTTCCCCAACATCGGGAACATGTTTCCTGCCTCTATCGTGTCCAAACCCTTAATAATATGTTTCAATAAGATGCCCTCTCATCCTTCTAAATTCCAGAGTATACAAGCCCAGTCGCTCCATTCTATCAACATATGCAGTCCTGTCATCCCGGGAATTAACCTTGTGAACCTAGCTGCACTCCCTCAATAGCAAGAATGTCCTTGCTCAAATTTGCAGACCAAAACTACACGCAATACTCCAGGTGTGGTCTCACTAGGGCCCTGTAGAACTGCAGAAGGACCTGTTTGCTCCTATACTCAAATCCTCTTGTTATGAAGGCCAACATGCCATTCACTTTCTTCACTGCCTGCTGTACCTGCGTGCATATTTTCAATGACTGATGAACACGGAGCCCCAGATCTCGTTGTACTTCCCCATTTACCAACTTGACACCATTCAGATAATTGCCTTCCTGTTTTTGCCACCAAATAGAAATTAGGTGCAGGAGTAGGCCATTCGACCCTTCGAGCCTGCACCGCCATTCGATATGATCATGGCTGATCATCCAACTCAGTATCCCATCCCTGCCTTCTCTCCATACCCCCTGATCCCTTTAGCCACAAGGGCCACATCTAACTCCCTCTTAAATATAGCCAATGAACTGGCCTCAACTACCTTCTGTGGCAGAGAATTCCACAGATTCACCACTCTCTGTGTAAAAAATGATTTTCTCATCTCGGTCCTAAAAGACTTCCCTCTTATCCTTAAACTGTGACCCCTAGTTTCAATAAGAATTCCTCTCATCCTTCCAAATTCTATCAACATATGACACTCACGCCATCCCGGGAATTAACCTTGTGAACCTACGCTGCATTCCCTCAATAGCAAGAATGTTCTTCCTCAAATTTGGAGACCAAAACTGCACACAATACTCCAGGTGTGGTCTCACTTGGGCCCTGTACAACTGCAGAAGGACCTCTTTGCTCCGATACTCAACTCACCTTGTTATGAAAGTGTATAACCTCCTATTTATGCACATTAAACTGCATCTGCCCACTTACCCAATCTGTCCAAGTCACCCTGCATCCTCATAGCATCCTCCTCACAGTTCACACTGCCACCCAGCTTTGTGTCATCTGTAAATTTGCTAGTGTTACTTTTAATCCCTTCATCTAAATCATTAATGTATATTGTAAATAGTTGCGGTCCTAGCAGTGAGCCTTGTGGTTCCCCACTAGTAACGGCCTGCCATTTCTGAAAGGGACCCGTTAATCCCTACTCTTTGTTTCCTGTCTGCCAACCAATTTTCTATCCATGTCAGCACCCTACCCCCAACACCATGTGCTCTAATTTTGCCCACTAATCTCCTATGTCGGACCTTATTAAATCTATACATAACTATAACTTGTTATCATCTGGTTTGCATTGTTTTTTAATTTGTGCAAAAAGGTACGCGATAGGGGGAGAATGAGGGCCAGGGCAGTTTACTGTTCTGGATGTCAGATGTGGGAGGTCATGGAGTCTGAATCTGAGTGCTCTCCAGACGTCCACATCTGTGCCAGGTGCGTCGAGATGGGGCTCCTAAGGGACCGTGTTAGGAACCTGGAGCAGCAACTCGATGACCTCTGTCTGCTCAGGGAGAGCGAGGAGGTCATAGAAAGGAGTTACAGGGAGGTGGTCACTCCAAGACCACGGGAGACAGAAAACTGGGTCACAGTTAGGAAGGGCAATGGGCAGAGGCAGGAACTGGTGAGTACCCCGGTGGCTGTACACCTTGAAAATAAGTACTCATGTTTGAGTAAGGGTGGGGGAGACGGCCTACCTGGGGGCAGCGACAGCGGCCGGGCCTCTGGCACAAAGACCGGTCCTGTTGCTCAGAAGGGTAAGGAAAAGAGGAGGGCAATTGTAATAGGGGACTCTATAGTCAGGGGGTCGGATAGGCGATTCTGTGGACGTAGACAGGAGACCCGGATGGTAGTTTGCCTCCCTGGTGCCAGGGTCAGGGATGTGTCTGAACGTGTCCAAGAAATCCTGAAATGGGAGGGAGAGGAGCCTGAGGTTGTGGTACATATAGGTACCAACGACATAGGTAAAAAAAGAGAAGAGGTCCTGAAAGAAGAATTTAGGAAGTTAGGTAGAGAGTTAAGGAGAAGGACTGCAAAGGTAACAATCTCAGGATTACTGCCTGTGCCACGCGACAGTGAGAGTAGGAATGGAGCGAGGTGGAGAATAAATGCGTGGATGAGGGACTGGTGCAGTGGGTATGGATTCAAGTTTCTGGATCATTGGGACCTCTTTTGGGGAAGGTGCGACCTATACAGAAAGGACGGGTTGCACTTGAACTCGAGGGGGACCAATATCCTGGCGGGGAGATTTGCAAAGGCTACTGGGGAGACTTTAAACTAGTATGGTTGGGGGGAGGGACTCAAATTGGGAAAGCTAGCAGTCAGTGTATAAGGCAGGAGGCAGAGAATGGTAGCACTCTGACCCAAAATGTAGGGGAGAGAGAAGAAAAAGAAAATAAACAGAATAAGAGATGGTGGGTTTCTTAAATGTGTATATTTTAATGCTAGGAGCATTGTAAGAAAGGTGGATGAACTTAGAGCCTGGATTGACACCTGGAAGTATGATGTTGTGGCGATCAGTGAAACATGGTTGCAGGAGGGCTGTGATTGGAAACTAAATATCCCAGGATTTCGTTGTTTCAGGTGTGATAGAATTGGAGGGGCAAGAGGTGGAGGTGTTGCATTGCTTATCAGGGAAGATATTACAGCAGTGCTTTGGCAGGATAGATTAGAGGGCTCGTCTAGGGAGGCTATTTGGGTGGAACTGAGAAATGGGAAAGGGGTAGCAACACTTATAGGGGTGTATTATAGACCACCAAATGGGGAACGAGAATTGGAAGAGCAAATATGTAAGGAGATTGCAGATATTAGTAGTAAGCACAAGGTAGTGATTGTGGGAGATTTCAATTTTCCACACATAGACTGGGAAACACATTCTGTAAATGGGCTGGATGGGTTGGAGTTTGTAAAATGTGTGCAGGATAGTTTTTTTGCAGCAATACATAGAAGTACCTACTAGAGAAGGGGCGGTGCTGGACCTCCTGTTAGGAAATGAGACGGGTCAGGTGGCAGAGGTATGCGTTGGGGAACAGTTCGGGACCAGTGATCACAATACCATTAGTTTCAATATAATTATGGAGAGGGTCAGCACTGGACCTAGGGTTGAGATTTTTGATTGGAGAAAGGCTAACTTTGAGGAGATGCGAAAGGATTTAAAAGGAGTAAATTGGGACAGTTTGTTTTATGGGAAAGATGTGGAAGAGAAATGGAGGACATTTAAAGGTGAAATTTTAAGAGTACAGAATCTTTATGTCCCTGTTCAGTTGAAAGGAAATAGTAAAAATTGGAAAGAGCCATGGTTTTCAAGGGAAATTGGACACTTGGTTCGGAAAAAGAGAGAGATCTACAATAATTATAGGCAGCATGGAGTAAATGAGGTGCTTGAGTATAAAGAATGTAAAAAGAATCTTAAGAAAGAAATTAGAAAAGCTAAAAGAAGATATGAGGTTGCTTTGGCAAGTAAGGTGAAAGTAAACCCAAAGGGTTTCTACAGCTATATTAATAGCAAAAGGATAACGAGGGATAAAATTGGTCCATTAGAGAGTCAGAGTGGACAGCTATCTGCAGAGCCAAAAGATAGGGGGAGATATTGAACAATTTCTTTTCTTCGGTATTCACCAAGGAGAAGGATATTGAATTATGTGAGGTAAGGGAAACAAGTAGAGTAGCTATGGAAACTATGAGATTCAAAGAAGAGGAAGTACTGACACTTTTGAGAAATATAAAAGTGGATAAGTCACCAGGTCCGGACAGGATATTCCCTAGGACATTGAGGGAAGTTAGTGTAGAAATAGCAGGGGCTATGACAGAAATATTTCAAATGTCATTATAAACGGGAATAGTGCCGGAGGATTGGCGTACTGCGCATGTTGTTCCATTGTTTAAAAAGGGGTCTAAGAGTAAACCTAGCAATTATAGACCTGTTAGTTTGACGTCAGTGGTGGGCAAATTAATGGAAAGGATACTTAGAGATAATATATATAAGCATCTGGATAAACAGGGTCTGATTAGGAACAGTCAACATGGATTTGTGCCTGGAAGGTCATGTTTGACTAATCTTGAATTTTTTGAAGAGGTTACTCGGGAAATTGATGAGGGTAAAGCAGTGGATGTTGTATATATGGACTTCAGTAAGGCCTTTGTCAAGGTTCCTCACGGAAGGTTGGTTAAGAAGGTTCAATGGTTGGGTATTAATGGTGGAGTAGCAAGATGGATTCAACAGTGGCTGAATTGGAGATGCCAGAGAGTAATGGTGGATGGTTGTTTGTCAGGTTGGAGGCCAGTGACTAGTGGGGTGCCACAGGGATCTGTGTTGGGTCCACTGTTGTTTGTCATGTACATCAATGATCTGGATGATGGTGTGGTAAATTGGATTAGGAAGTATGCAGATGATACTAAGATATGTGGGGTTGTGGATAATGAAGTAGATTTTCAAAGTCTACAGAGAGATTTATGCCGGTTGGAAGAGTGGGCTGAAAGATGGCAGGTGGAGTTTAATGCTGATAAGTGTGAGGTGCTACATCTTGGCAGGACAAATCAAAATAGGACGTACATGGTAAATGGTAGGGAATTGAAGAATGCAGGTGAACAGATGGATCTGGGAATAACTGCACAGTTCCCTGAAAGTGGAATCTCATGTAGATAGGGTGGTAAAGAAAGCTTTTGGTGTGCTGGCCTTTATAAATCAGAGCATTGAGTATAGAAGTTGGGATGTAATGTTAAAATTGTACAAGGCATTGGTGAGGCCAATTTTGGAGTATGGTGTACAATTTTGGTCGCCTAATTATAGGAAGGATGTCAACAAAATAGAGAGAGTACAGAGGCGATTTGCTAGAATGTTGCCTGGGTTTCAGCAACTAAGTTACAGAGAAAGGTTGAACAAGTTAGGGCTTTATTCTTTGGAGCGCAGAAGGTTAAGGGGGGACTTGATAGAGGTCTTTAAAATGATGAGAGGGATAGACAGAGTTGACGTGGATAAGCTTTTCCCACTGAGAGTAGGGAAGGTTCAAACAAGGGGACATGACTTGAGAATTAAGGGACAGAAGTTTAGGGGTAACATGAGGGGGAACTTCTTTACTCAGAGAGTGGTGGCTGTGTGGAATGAGCTTCCAGTGAAGGTGGTGGAGGCAGGTTCGTTTTTATCATTTAAAAATAAATTGGATAGTTATATGGACGGGAAAGGAATGGAGGGTTATGGTCTGAACGCAGGTGTATGGGTCTAGGGGAAAATACGTGTTCGGCACGGACTAGAAGGGTCGAGATGGCCTGTTTCCGTGCTGTAATTGTTATATGGTTATATGATAGAGCTACGATTTTTGGCCACCTTACTCACCGTTGTCCTGTGCTGCAAATGCACCAAGTTTGTTCCGATCGGTAGTATATTTTAAAAGCTATTAAGGTTTAAAAATCTTGTCAGTCACAGCCAGGATGGCGACATCCCTTCTTGCACCATCGCCGCACTGATTGACCGCCTCTGTTGTCAGTCATCGGCCGCGGCCCAACTTCCTGCCGGCGCCTGCCTGTTTGCCGGCCCTTCCTGCCGGCGTCAACCTTCCGGCTGGTGCGGCCCGCCAGTCTGTCTGCCGGCCCTTCCTGCCGGCGCCCACCTTCCTGCTGGCACGGCTCGCCTGCCTGCCTGGTGGCGTGGCTTTCCTGCCGGGGTTACCAAAGCCTGGGCGCTGAGCCTGGTTCTGAGGGCGCCGAAGGCTGATGCTCCTCCAGGGCACGCAAGAAGGGAGAGGAGCGACAACCTTGAGATCCTGGGGAGGTGAGGAGGGAGATGGGGGGGATTGAGGGAGAGGAGGGGGTAGGGAGGGAGAGGAAATTGGGGGAGGTGTGGAGATGGGGTGGGGGGAGATAGAGGGAGAGGACCTATGGAGGGAGTGACGGGGTAGGGGCAAGGAGAGGTAAGGGAGGGCTTGTGGAAAGTTAGGACGAGAGGGGAAAGAAGAGGAGGAAGCGGGGGGGAGGAGGGGGAATTAGGGAGTGGGGAATAGAGGGAGAGGAGGGCAGTGGGGAGGTCAGGAGGGATGGTGGGGGGTTAGGGGAAGGTGAGGATAGGAGGGGGTAGGGTGAGGAGTTACAGAGGGAGCGAGTGACGGGGTCGGGGAATGGAGAGGGAGGGATTGGGGAGGGGAAAGAAGAGAGGGTGAAGAGGGGGAGGGAGTGTTGGGGGATGAGAGGAAGTGAGCCGCGCCTGTGCAGTTGCTGTGCATGAGTAGTGTGGCATGAGGGGCTGTGCATGAGTGGTGGAATATTGCCTTGAGGGAACAGGTGAGTGGTGGAATATTGCGTTGGGGGAGCAGACCCAACGGGTCTGCACTTAGTCTAGTGCTTTCTGAAAGTCCAGGTACACTACATCCACTGGCTCTCCCTTGTCCATTTTCCTAGTTACATCCTCAAAAAATTCCAGAAGATTAGTTAAGCATGATTTCCCCTTCGTAAATCCATGCTCTCGGACTGATCTGATTTAAAATGATGAGAGGGATAGACAGAGTTGACGTGGATAAGCTTTTCCCACTGAGAGTAGGGAAGATTCAAACAAGGGAACATGACTTGTGCAATCCTAAATGCTTGGATGAAAAGTGTTTTAAATGAATAGTTCCTTGTTCTTAGGTAGATACACAATGCTGGAGTAACTCAGCGAGAAGGAATGGGTGACGTTTCGGGTCGAGACCTTCTCTCCAGAGATGCTGCCTGTCCCGCTGAGTTACTCCAGCATTTTGTGTCTACCTTCGATTTAAACCAGCATCTGCAGTTCCTACACAGTTCCTTGTTCTTGTTGGTCTTACTTTAACAGAATTGTTGTTTTCATTATTTCAGTGTCGTAAGAATGATTTTCTAAACATTTCATGGTGTTGCTCTTTGGAGTTTTACTAATTTACCTGAAGTCAATAAAATAAAAAAATTTAAAAAACTGCCTCAATTCATTTCATATATAAACCTTATGTCCAGCAAGCAGAGGTAAAAAATAATTAATTTTTTGAAAATACATTTATTTTTTTGAAGATATAGCTGCTACTGGTAAGAACAGTATTTATTACTCATCACTAATTGACCTGAAATAATTTGGCCATTGTTGTGGGCTTAACTAATGTTGGTAAAGCAAAACATTAGATCTATATTTCCATGAAAATCTGAATATAAAATGGTTGACTCCGTAACCTCTAAGGCAGCAAGATTTTGTTTTTATAAAATTACTATTGGAGAATATATTCTGTGGCTAAGAATCATATGAACCCGCCACTTGAAATTTTAGGAAGATGTGCCACGTGCTGACAAAAAGGTATTTTGCCTGAATGTATTTTGATTTTTGCAGCTATATGGCTGGAGAAAGTATCTCTTAGATTTTGACTAATGTCCGTCCCGTTTCTCCCCCCCTCCTCCTCCTCCTACCTCCTCCTCCTCCTCTTCTGTTTTGTGCTCTATATTCATGTACCTTCAATGTGCAATATCTGGCTTAAAGTAAAACATTTATCCAATTTTCATTCCCTGGTTTGCTTGAGTTGTGCAATTTTAAAGCACAAAATGTTTTAGGACTTTTTTATGAAGTTTATTGTCATTACTTGTCATTAAATGTGATGTGCTGCTTTGTGTTGGAAGAAAGGGAACATAGCCTGCAGTCTGTATTAAAAACTGCCAATTCCAGTTGTGACATGCAGCCAAAGCATAAAAACTCTTACCCCATAGGAAGAGAGGGGAAAAAAGCATGTCAGTTGTGTGACTGAGGCCAAAGATCAGATTCATTTCCCACACTCAACAAATTAATTTAAGGAGATGAAAGAAAAGAAAATCAAGAAGAGAAGCAAAAATTGACTTTGTTAAAAAGAAAAATGTATAATTTGGATCTGGAGTTTATTTTTACAGGAAGTAGCAGAGATCAGTAGCTTTTATAATGAATGGGTTGGTAAGGGGAAAGTGTAGAATTAAAGACATTTATAACTAGTACTGGATCATGATTTGTCCAAATATAAAAGCCAAAGTGCAAAAGAGATGACCGGTTCTTAAGCCTCCATGATGTGATGCCCCAAGGAAGCAGTAGTAGTTTGTAATTTGGACAAATCATGATCCAGTACCAGTTATACTAGTAGCATGGACTTTGTAATTAAACTTCCAGCCATGCAGTAAAAGTTAAGAGCATTGCGTAGTGTCAGGATCCCTATTGGTACTATATGACAGCTGTGTGAGCACAATGTATTTTATAACTGACAACAGATAAATTATCACTCGGAACCTGACAAAGATGATTATTGATCCAGTAAAATGTGACTAAGACCATAGAGTCATTAGTTTAGTTGTGCCATCGGCAACTGAAATAAATGTTTTAGACTTTAGAGATACAATGGGGAAACAGGTTCTTCGGCCCACCAATTCCACGCCGACCAGCACAGCACTATCATACACATTAGGGACAATTTACAATATACAGAAGCCAATTTAACCTACAAACCTGCGCGTCTTTGGTGTGTGGGAGGAAACCGGAGCACTGGGAGAAAACCCACCTTACCTAAAGTAAAGTCTAACGTCTACTTTGATAATTTGAAGTAGTATGTCTATCAGGGATCGACATCCGGTGGCGCTGTTGCTAGCTGCCTCCGCCCACGGTCTGGCTGTCTTTTTTTTATTTTGTTATGTTTAGAGTGTTTTTTTGTTTTTTTCAGTATTTTATGTGGGGGGGGAAGCGGGTATGGTAAGGGGGAAACCATCCTTCAGTCGCTTCCTGGCGAGGATGTGGGTATTATCCGAGTCATGTCCTCACCCCCCCTCCCCCCGCCCCGCGGCCTACCAGCTGGATTGGCGTGGCCTTTCCTGCCGGGACAGGACTAGAGCTTCAGCAGCGGAGGTGAGGCGCTGGAAAAATCGCGAAGCGGGCGAGGCCTTCCTGGGATCGCCGCATGGAGCTCCGGAGTGCTGGGCCTCTGTTCCAGCATTGCGGAGCTCCCAACGCGGGCGGCGCTGACAGGGCTCTCACTTAACTTTTTTTCTCTGTTGCCAGCCGGGCAACCTAGGCAGCTTTTCAGGTTGCCAAATGACAGTTTACGTGGTCGTTTAAGACGGCTTGCATGACGCGTTGCGATAATGTGCTCGGACGAAGTGCGTAGTTACCATTTAGAATTATGGTCAATGAAGCATTCAAATATTATTTCTGCTTCAAATAAAGTCTCAAACTAAACATATTCACCAATCAAGACATGATATATACCACAATGACATGCAACAAAATTACAATACACTATCTCAACTCATTTTACACGTTGCAATGAATGCAATTTCTATCATTTCTTTCCACTCCCAAACAAAAATCTGGTTGGATTATTCAACGTATGATCAACCTCGGTGAGACCAAGTGCAGGCTTGGCGATCGCTTCACACAACACCTCCACTCAGTTCGCAATAACCAACCTGATCTCCCGGTGGCTCAGCACTTCAACTCCCCCTCCCATTCCGAATCCGACCTTTCTGCCCTGGGCCTCCTCCATGGCTAGAGTGAGGCCCACCGCAAATTGGAGGAAGAGCACCTTATATTTCGCTTGGGTAGTTTACACCCCAGTGGTATGAACATTGGCTTCTCCAATTTCAGGCAGTGCTTGCTTTCTCTCTCCTTCCCCTCCCATTCCCAGCTCGCCCACGGCCTACTGTCTCCGCCTCTTCCTTTCTTTTTCCGGCCGCTCCCCTCCCGACATCAGTCTGAAGAAGGGTCTCGACCAGAAACTTTGCCTATTCCTTCGGCCCACAGATGCTGCCTCACCCGCTGATTTTCTCCAGCTTTGTCTACCAACGGGATCCCACCACTGGCCACATCTTCCCACCTCCTCCCCTGTCGGCTTTCCGCAGAGACCACTCCCTCCATAACTCCCTGGTCAATTCGTCCCTTCCTACCCCCTCTCCTGGCACTTTACCTTGCAACTGCAGGAAATGCTACACTTGTCGCTTTACCTCCCCGTTGACTCCATTCAAGGACCCAAGCAGTCTTTCCAGGTGTGGCAGAGGTTCACCTGCTGCAAGGATTTCAATGTTCTAAGTGGGACGTGAGAGAATAAAACACTCTTGACTTGCGTCACTAATGTGTGGGATTGAACTAATGTTTGGGTGATCGGTGGACGGCGTGGACACGGTGGGCCGAAGGGGCTGTTTCCACGCTGCTTCTTTAAATTAAACTAAAAACACTAAAACCAGCGGAAATCTAAAGAAGGGTCTCTACCCGAAACATCACCCAATTTCTTCTATCCAGAAATGCTGGCTGCTCCATGGAGTCCCCCCGCACAATTAAAGCATGGAATAGTCTTCACCCTACCATAGTTACCCAACCAGACGCAACTAAACTTAAGGTAGCTCTTTTTTCCCCAATAATCCTTTTTTGCTAGTCCAAATCAAGAGTCAAGAGAGGATAGATAGGACAATGAAATTATTGCTTGCTGCAGCACAACAGAATATGTAACATAATACAGAACAGGAGATAAAAGTTCAGTGTGTCTATATACCATAGACCATATGTTTACACAATAAATAAACAGATAATGTGCATTTGGAGTTTGGTGGTGGAAGGTCCATTCCAGTTTAAATTCCATTTGGAATATTTTTGGAGGACCAGGAAACCAAGAAGCAAGAGTTACTCCAGGGAATTACTCCAGCTCCAGGGAGTGATTCTGCGTTGGTTTTCAGCGGTCGCCCACAATGGTGGTTTTCAACAGATCTCCCACAATGCAAAGGGAGGGAGAAAGTGCCCGGCACCGGCCAGTTGCCATGGAAGTGCGCATGTGCAGGGCGGCTGATGATGTGCTGGCCGTGGTTGTGCGCATGTGCAGGGGGAGGATGTGCGGGCCGTGGCAGTGCGCATGTCTAAGGTGGCCGGCCATGCCAGCGGATGAGGAGCGAGCGGAGACCCGGCGGCCCGGTCACAGATGGTAGGCGGAGACAGAGAGAGATAGAGGGGGGGGCCCGCTCAGAGGTGAACGATAGGTGGCCTGGGTGCTTGCCAAGCCGGGCAAAATGGCAGGCTTTTAGGTTGCCCGGCGGGACTTTAGGTCGCCATTGGCACCCGGGCAACCGTTAATTTCGAGCCCTGGCTGACTTTAACATCGCGGAGTCCTGGGACCCTTTGCCGGGGGGTCGCCAGCGCGAATCTCCGCTCAGCGCGGCCTGTGGACATCGGGAGCCGCGGACTCCGGTGGAAGGTGGCTGACGAGAGGTTTCCGGTGAGAGGGCCTGAACATCGGGCTGCCCGTAGCGGCGACTATGGGGTGCTCGGGAGGCCCCGACCACGGGTGAACATTGGGGAACATCGGCGAGGAGGTTGACTGGACTTTGGTTCCTTCCCTCACTGTGGGGAACTTTGGTGCTGCTGTGGGGATGTTTGTGTTGTGGACTACTGTGTTTTGTGTTTTTTTTTTTTTTAAATTCGTATGACTAAGGGGAAAAAGAATTTTGTTGTCTCTTAGACAATGACAATAAATTAAATCAAATCAAATTAAATCTCACTTATTACTGAGCAGCCAGGCATTTTAAAAACATGACGAAGTGATTCACGATTGTTGTTTCTCAAGGTGGCAAAGCGAATGGGTAAAACTTTTGTGGGAAAATTTGCATGGAGGGTGAGGCTGCAATATTGTAGGAGGGAGGGAGGGGAATGAAAATGAAAGTTAAAAGGGGAGGGATTCCCTTGGTGAAATTTTGCTGGATGGCAATTAGCGTCTAGGGTTCAAAGTTAAACAGTGGTGATCTTTGGCTTACTACATGAACCACATGCAAATTGGCATAGTTTATTATAGTTTTATTATGTGTACTGATATAGCAAAGATCTTTGTTTTGCATGCTATCCAGGAAGATCATAATACGCACAGGAACATGTGTCAGGTGGTACAAAAGAGAAAATAGAGTGCAGAATATAGTTACAGCTTCAGAGAAAGTGCAGATTTAATTTTTTTTTAAACCAAAGACCACAATTGGAATATCCTTGGCATATGAGAGGAACATTCAAGAGTCTGATAACAGCATGGAAGAAGCTATTCTTGAACCTAATGGTAGGTGCTTTTAAGCTTTTCATCTCCTGTCAGATGGGAGAAGAGAGAATGACCAGGTGTCCAGCATACCTTGATTTTATTGGCTGCTTTCCTGAGGAAATGAAATATAGATGAAGTCGATTGGGGAGGGAGAAGGCTGATTTTGTGTGATAGACTGGACTACATTCACAACTCTGCAATTTCTTGTGGTCTTAGAGCTGTTCCTATACCAAGCTGTGGTGCACCTGGATAGGATGCTTTCCATGGTGCATTTGTAGAGATTGGTAAAGAAGGGAATGGACAGATAGTGTTTTGGGTCAGGATTGAAGAAGGGTCCCGACCTGAAACATCGCCTGTTCATTCCCTCCGCAAGTGTGACCTGACCCATGGCGTTCCTCCAGCATTTTGTGTTTTGCTCAGTATTCCACCTGTCCTTTTACTATTTTGAAGTCTAATCACATAAGATAAACCATAGGCGCTTTCACAAAGTTCTTGTTCATTATAGTTGATTATTCTTCAATTGTCTTGTTTCCTTTATTTTCTTCTAGTCTAGCCAAGGTTATTCGTAAAATGTCTGGATTATTCAGGATGCATCCCTTTGAAATTTTTTTATTTGAATCTTAGTATTTTAAATAGTTGAGATCAACATTTAACCCGGAATTTTGCACATATATGAATAAAGATAGGATGCTCTTATCGTGTTCTGGAGACTGTAATGGTATTTTGTGTTTTTCAGGTTGTCCCTTTATATCCGCAATGGTCTGTTACATACAACAAGGAAGTTAAAAGCTAATATGGTGGTCGGTGCTGCAACCATACGGTATAGACGATCTCTGCATTTGTTTGAGCAATTCAGGATTAGGTCTAGAGTAAGTTGGTACTTTGTGTACATGGGACAACAAATAATTGGGCAGGGTTGCCATTTTTTATTTTCATAGTTGATAAGTAATTAAGTGGCAGACTAAAAAATGGGTGAGTGAGCAGAGATCAATAGAAGTTTGAAATACAAACATTGCTGGAAACATTCAGCAGAAATGTTAATCACAAAAACTGAAACAGTAAACTGTTCAGGTTCAAGACCCTTCGGCAGAATTGGACCAATGCCTGTGACATTAACTCTATTTCTCTCCATGTTTAGTTTATTATTAGCATGTGTACTGAGGCACAGTGAAAAACTTATTTGCATGCTAACAAAACTGATCAGATATACTATTGGCAAACTCAAGTACAGTAGATGGAGCAAAGATAGCTGCTACATTACTTGTAGGGTGTTTTTATTTCATATTTCCAGCACCTGCAGTTTTGTTCCAATCTAATGGGCTTTATTAGATTCCCATTAAATAGATTTGGGAGGATGGAGACAACAAATTTAAATGTTATGAATGTCAGAAAGTGCTTTTCCTTGCCAGCATAAACTCCAAACTCCCATTTCCTTGAATTCCTTCGAGCAAAAGTTATACTGGTTTCTTATTAGAATGGAAATCCTTCCTGACAAAATATAAGGACTGCATAAATTGTGTGTGTTTAGAAGGTTCGAAAAGGAATTTCCTCAGATATTTTTCCCCCAAACTGATTTGTCATCTTTATCTGGCTTTTACCCTGATATAAATGGTGATTCATTATGTTTTACAGTTAAACATGGCAGATTAGATGAATCAGAGAAGCTAGCCAAGTTGATATTGTATGTTCAATATTTCATAGTGTTCAAGCTAAATCAGGATATTTGCTTTTGGATAAGAGCTTCATAATGCATTTATTTCTGTATACTTTCTGTTATATACTTACCTGATAAGCTTGTTGCAAAAGTGATTTATCCCTTGTACAGGCTTGTTCAGTATAATACAAGGATAACCAGAAGAAAATCGCTCTTAGCTTAGAAATCTATTGTAAATGTAATGAAAATGTTGTATTCCTGTCACTGAAGAAGCTTTGTGTGAATGTACTTTCAAAGAACTAACCAGGGTTTCAGGAAGCCACGCAGGTTATGAAATTTTGATTTGATATCCATTGGGATTATGAGTGCACGTATACATACAGCCCTGTCACTGTTGGTGAAGAATACGAGGTGTTCTCTTTCAAGCATATAATGGGTATATTGGACAACAGTAGGAATATGTGGAATCAGAATTGATTACCTTTTCTTTGTGATGGCAAATCAAAATTGAGATTTTAATGTAATCTTACACCAAAGTCAGTACAAGATTTCAGGCTGGTGGTTGACTGCTCTTTCACCCTGTCTGTTGACTCACTTATCCCTGTTTCTGTGATCCATTGTAAAATGCACAATGTACCCTACAAGTAAGATGTGGACATGTTTAAGATAATCTGACTAAAATAGTTACAGTTTAATTGTTCAATGAATAAAGTTTCTAAACTGAAAGGTGTTTTTGAATATCCAGATCAGGCAAAAAGGCTCAGTGATTTTATTTTTATTTGTAAATACTTTTGACACCTTACTGCATGACATCTTAGGTGTGATGACTATGCTCAGAAGTTCTATTGGGTGGATTTATCATAAGAACAAATGTTTATTTAGAGCCTTTTCATTTCTCCCTGGACATTTCCACATTTTCTATATCCCACGTTACCCATATAATAAATTTGAAACCCAGTCCATGTTTCTGGTTAGGGGAATGTAATTTTAGACCTATAAGATAACTGAGCAGCTGATCTTTTGATTATGTTAAATTAGTGGGGGATTAATGCGAGTAACTGGACACGCAGAAGTTGTCCACATTTCAATTATTGCCAGAGCATCAATCAGAACACCTGACTAGAGAAACTGCAGCTTATTTTGTGTCTTGTCCAAAATGCAGTTCAGTCATTGTGTTTCTATTCCTCGGTTGTCTCCTGATTAACTTCAACTGAGTTTGCATAATTTACCATTGTACAAAAGTTCATAATCCATGAACATACCATGATCCACACAAATGTGTAAGTATTAAGAACAGGACTTCATAGCATCTGTCAATACATTGAATAGCTTTACCTGTCTGATCTCGGAAGTGCTGCATCACAATATAATGCATAATCTCATGAGTACAGGGCAAGGTTGCAGTTGTGAGGTTCAAGGAAACGTTCAATTCAGTTATAGCTCCCATGCTGTGTCATATGTATGTAAAAAAACAAACACTAATAATTGCATCTGAATGTGCTAATTTGGTGTGTGGTGGTGTGTGGGTGGGTGTGTGTTAGGAGGAGTCTGTGATACGGGCTGAATAGGAAGAGTCTGCGATACGGGAGAAGTGGAATTGGTGCGGAGATGTGGTGAGGTGGGAGTTAAGTACTCTTGGCAGCAGAATCATGAATAATTGAGCCATTGGGAGGAGAAATGCATTCAAAATGAGTATTGTTCGTGGATTTCAAATGTGACCACTCTCGCATCTCATCTGGGTTTTTTGTCTACCTTCGATTTTTCCAGCATCTGCAGTTCTTTCTTAAACAACTTGCATCTCATCTGTTCCTTTCAATGGATCTTGGTCTCCCATCTCAAAGAGTAGGTTGCAGATTTTGCAAGTACTGATTCCATTCAGACTTACAAAATGAATGCACCACATTCTTCCACCAACAGTAACATACCCATATCCATAACTGCTTCAGCCAGGCATTACATAAAAAAAGCAGTAAATAGGAGCCCTTCTACTTGTTTCAGGCCCATCATGGCTGATCAGTCACTTCACTGCCCTGTTCTTGCATTGTCTCCATGTGTTTACCATTTTCCTTTCCCTTATATAATTTTAATGAATGTTTATTACATTAAATGTTGTAAGGAGTTCTCTCAGGCAGAATTTTGGACAGAAAGAATCTAATCTTTGTCTGGACAATGCATTCACAGTTCCAATGAGCATCAAATAGAAATGTCATCACCTTTTATGGCTTTCTGAAACACTGATTAGTTATTTGATATTATGTTCATACAGCTATAGCTTCTACAATGAAAGAAATACAAAATCATTATTACATTTTCAGTAGATACTAAGCTAAATGTGATCTCATTCTGACCATGCTTGTATTGTACTGAACAATGAGCCTGACTTCTATTGTGTAAGGTGTGAAATTTTCTTTAACAAGTTATTCAGATGAGTCATTACTGGAAGTAACAGAATCAAATCCATTTCACTCTTGGTTCACGGTCTTGTCAGACTGGCCAAAAATAACTAAATTGTTAGTCTTTCATCTTGATCCTACCATTCGATTTGAAATCTCATTGAAAAGGAACATTACAGAGATGAAAATTTTATTGTCCCTGTCTCTGTTTTGGTTACAATCTTCTAAAAAAGTGCTTTGTAATGGCAGTTCATTCGCGTACAGGTTGTACATGCTCTGCTTGGGGAACAGATAAGGCAATAATAGGGTTTCTGCTCTAGTGCCTAAATTAAGCAAATGTATATTTAAATAGCATGGACAGTTATCAGGCAAAGTTCTTGAGCACAAATAGCAATTACCTTATTTATAATAAGTGAAATGAAATTTTCCACCCACAGGCAGACCAAGCAGCACATATCACTGACCAGAACATTTAACATTGACACTTTGACTTCCATCAATTTCATCTCTTTAAATATTTGGTAAAAGAGTTATTTCAGTATCTGATTACAAGGGTAATAATAAAAAATAACGTCAATGTAAGTAGGTCTTCACAGTGGCACAGCAGTAGAGATGTTGCCTCACAGCACCATAGACCCGTGTTCGATCCTGTCTACGGGTGCCATCTGTGTGGAGTTTGTACGTTCTCCCCTCGTGGGTTTTCTCTGGTTTCCTCCTATATTCCAAAGACATGCAGGTTTGTAGGTTCTTTAAATTGTCCCTAGTGTCTAGGATGGCATTGCATAGAACTAGTGAGCGCGTGATCGATGGTCAATATGGACTCTGCAGGTGAGGCAGCATCTATGGAGCAAAGGAAATAGGCAACGTTTTGGGCCGAAACTCTTCTTCAGACTGTTTGGGTCTACCCATTCACCCTTCTAAATAATGTGTTTGGGTCTACCCATTCACTCTTGCTACAGCCAGCTGAAGTATATTCATGTAATTGGAGTGTTTTCCCTGAATAGGTTCTCACGTACACTTCTACTCAGCGCTTGCATTTCAACCTCCATATCATCAGCTTGTCTTTCTGCTCGTGATGCTTTCTTGTCCAAGTGTTTCTGAGATTATTTCCCATCAGTTGTTTCTTCTTATCCATGTGTCCATTACAATTGTTACTGAGCTTCCTTGCTTGCCTACTACCTATTCGGATGCTTCCTGACCAAGGAGTTAACCCAGAGAAAGAAGTGAAGAGTGAAAAATGGAGGACTATTAGTGAAATTTGAAGAAGAATGCACATAGTGTGCCCTCCATAATGTTTGGAACAAAGACCCATCATTTATTTATTTGCCTCTGTACTCTACAATTTCAGATTTGGAATAGAAAAAATCACATGGTTAAAGTGCACATTGTCAGATAGAGATAGAGGTCAAGAAATGGTAGGGAAGTGCGGAAATGGCCCAGGTGTATTTTAGATTAGATTAGATTACTTTATTAATCCCCTTATTCAGGGGAAATTCAGATGTCCTTGCAGCACACTAATAAAAATACAACATAGCATTCAAGAAGTTTAACATTAAAACATAAAAACATTGTGAAGGCACAAAGTCCAGTCCCCATCCTCTTGTTTACCCAGAGTCGGACCTATTGAGGCCTCCACAGTCGCCGTTACGGGGCCCGATGTTCCCGGCCGTTCTCGCCGGGTGATGGTACTCCGGCGTCGGGAGAACCCTCAGCGGCTTGGGGTGCCAGGAACGGCCGCCTTCTTACTGGAGACCGCGGCTTCCAAGCCAACAGACCACGCTGGACGGAGCTTCACACACTGGCGATCTCGGCGAGAGATCCCAGGCTCCGTGATGTAAAGTTCAGCGCCGCAGCTGGCCGCTCCACAGAACCGCGGCTCCACGATGTTTTTATCGGCGGTTCCAGCGCGTGGACTCAGGCAAGGCATCGCCCGCTCCGCGATAGCGCTCCAGTGCTGTGCCGCCGCCAAAGCCGAGGTTCTGGCCAGGTCCCCTCAGGAAACGTCGCTCCAGGACCCGCTGGTAGGCCGCGAGGACGGGTCGAAGGTGCTGCTCGGAGGAAGGCAGCCTCTCCGACCAGGTAGGCACTTGAAAAAGCAGTTTCCCCCTTCCCCCCCACCACCCCCCACACATAAAAAGATTAGACCCCCCCCGACTACACACTTTAACGTACTAAAAATAATTTTAAAAAGTGAAAAAAACGGACAGCTGCAGGACTGGCAGCCGTACAGGACAGCGCCCCCTCTATTTGAGTGCCGGATGGAAGTTAGTGGTGAAGAGGATGAAGTCGGTCAGTTGTGTGGGTGCAGGAGGTAGCACCAAAGCAATCGTCGATGTAGCGGAGGTAGAGGTCGGGGATGGGGCCCTGTTACGCCTCGAACAAGGATTGTTCGACATACCCGACAAAGAGGCAGGCATAGCTGGGGCTCATGCCCATAGCTACGCTTTGTATTTGGAGGAAATGGGAGGAGTCAAACGAGAAGTTATTGATGGTAAGGACCAACTCCGCTAGGCGAAGGAGAGTATCAGTGGACGGGTATAGATTGATTCTCCGGCCGAGGAAGAACCGGAGGGCTTTGAGACCATCCTGGTGGGGGATGGAGGTGTAGAGTGACTGGACACCCATGGTGAAGATGACGGGATGGGGGCCTAGAGAATGGAATGCCCGGAGACGACGGAGAGTGTATGAGGTGTCTTGAACATAGGTATGGAGGGATTTAACCAGGGGGGATAGGATGGAGTCAAGGTATGTGGAGATAAGTTTGGCTTACCTGTGAATTTTACTTGTTCATTTTCCACCGGTCCCCTGATTAAAATGTGTAATATACAATTCTGAGCACTGTAAACTGAATATCCATCAGATTATAACTCAATTAGGAGTTTATCCAGTAAAGCACTACAGGTGAATTACAACTACCATTGCAGCAGGTGCTATTGTGTTCAACTCGAGGCAATGTGTCTCAAAGGCAGGGAGGATAAATGAATCCATAGTTTTTCCCATCAAATGTGATAACAAGTTTCTGCTGTCAGTCAGACTTTGATTTTCATCCACTTATCTCATGTTGATTCTCTGTGCTTCGTAGCATTGTACTTTCATAAAATTATCAAGTTTATCAGTTTTTAAATCAGTTGCATCGTGTAATTTAAAAATTAACTCCTTAAAAGAGATTTTATCCTCCAGGCTGGAGGGGGAAAAATCAAAAAACCACAAACTGCAGATGGTGGGAATCTGAATGGTTGGGTCTGACATGCTGGAAATTCTCAGCACATCAGCCAGAGAGAAGCTGAAGTAATGAAAGGTAATTGAATATAAACGTTTACTCTCTTTCTCTCTTCACGTTACCCAACCTTCTGAAAAAGAAAAGGAATTCCACAGCGGTTTTCTGAAAAGTTAGTCAAGACTGATTTCAAGAATATGTAGCTTTTCACTTTCTATTTTATTGACATTTTAAAATCTGTAATTTTCCTATTCATTCTGCTGTTGGTACACAAAATTAGATTTTCCATGTCCTATCACCTGGCAAGATACTTCATATTCCATGCATTGAATTAAACAAATACCACTGAACATAACATTGCATCAGCCTCTACCTTTAGTCCATATCCCTGGCTGTTTTTTAAAATTTCCCAATTAGTTTTAGAATCCAGAAAATCTATCTACCTGGGTCTGAATATATCGAACAATTAATTCAGCACCATTTCCCAAATCACCCTGAAAATGAAGGGCAGCAGGCATGTGAAAAGCCACCACCTGCAAGAAGACAGCATCAAGACATGTCACAATTACACAGACACTTACTATTAACCAGTACCAGCTTACGAAATGATAGGGGCACTAGCTGTTGAAAGGTTTCACAATATAAGGCAAAATTTCATCTAGCTAGTTAAACCAAGTCGAGAATGTTTAATTGTCTTACAGTGCATTCAGAAAGTATACAGACCCCTTCACTTTTTCCACATTTTGTTACGTTACAGCCTTATTTTAAAATGGATTAATTTTTTTTGTTATCATCAATCTACACACAATACCCCAGAATGAAGAAGCAAAAACAGATGTTTAGAAATTTTTGCAAAGTAATTAAAAAAAAAAGAAATATCACATTTACATAAGTATTCGGACCCTTTGCTATGACACTCAAAATTGAGCTTAGGTACATCCTGTTTAGATTGATTATCCTTGAGATGATTCTACAACTTGATTGGAGTCCACCCAATTAAATTAATTGGACATGATTTGGAAAGGCACACACTTGTCTAATATAAGGTCCCACAGTTGACAGTGCATGTCAGGTCAAAAACCAAGCCATGAAGACGAAGGAATTGTCCATAGACCTCCGAGACAGGATTGTGTCGAGACATAGATCTGGGGAAGAGTATAAAACAATTTCTGCAGCATTGTAAGTCCCGAAGAGCACAGTGGCCTCCGTTAACAACCCGATGGTCACCCTTGACAGCTCCAGAGTTCCTCTGTGTAGATGGGAGAACCTTCCAGAAGGACAACTATATCTGCAGCACTCCACCATTCAGATCTTTATGGTAGAGTGGCCAGATGGAAGCCACTCCTCTGTAAAATGCCCATGACAGCCCGCTTGGAGTTTGCCAAAAGGCATGGGAAACAAGATCCTCTGGTCTGATGAAACCAAGAATGAACTTTTTGGCCTGAATGCCAAGCGTCACGTCTGGAGGAAACCAGGCACCGCTCATCACCTGGCCAATACCATACCTACGGTGAAGCATGGTGGTGGCAGCATCATGCTGTTGGAATGTTTTTCAGCGACAGGAACTGGAAGAGGGGGAATCGAGGGAAAGATGAACGGAGCAAAGGACACAGATTCTTGATGAAAACCTGCTCCAGAGCGTTCTGGACCTCAGACTGGGGCGGAGGTTCACCTTCGAACAGGACAACGACCCTAAGGACACAGCCAAGACAACGCAGGAGTGGCTTCGTGACAAGTCTATGAATGTCCTTGAGTGGCCCAGCCAGACTTGAACCCGATCGAACATCTCTGGAGGGACCTGAAAATAGCTGTGCATCGACGCTCCTCATTCAACCTGATAGAGCCTGAGAGGATCTGCAGAGAAGAATGGGAGAAATTACCCAAATACAGGTGTGCCAAGCTTGTAGCGTCATACCCACGAAGACTTGACGCTGGAATCGCTGCCAAAGGTGCCTCAACAAAGTACTGAGTAAAGGGTCTGAATACTTATATAAATGTGATATTTCAGTAATTTCTTTTTAATTACTTTGCAAACATTTCTAAACACCTGTTTTTGCTTTTTTATTTTGGGGGATTGTGTGTAGATTGATGATAAAAAAATAAGATTGTAATCAATTTTAGAATAAGGCTGTAACGTAACAAAATGTGGAAAAATACTTTCTGAATGCAGTGTATTTACCCGCAACAGAACAATGGAATTCTTACTTGCTCCATCTGAACAGACTCATTAATACAATAACTTGCAAATATATGGGTGTTCAAACTGGATCGACATAGAGTCATACAGCACCGAAATAGACCCTTCTGCCAAACTTGTTCATGTCGACCAAGATGACTGCAGTCCCATTTGCCTGTATTTGGTCCATATGCCTCTTAATCTTTCCTTTCCATTGTGTAGAGGGGTAGAGTGCTGACATGAATAGAAAATTGGTTGGCAGACAGGAAACAAAGAGTAGGGATTAACGGGTCCCTTTCAAAATGGCAGGCAGTGACTAGTGAGGTACCGCAAGGCTCAGTGCTGGAACCGCAGCTATTTACAATATACATCAATGATTTAGATGAAGCGATTCAAAGTAACATTAGCAAATTTGCAGATGATACAAAGCTGGGTGGCAATGTCAACTGTGAGGAGGATGCTATGAGAATGCAGGGTGACTTGGACAGGTTGGGTAATTGGGCATATGCATGGCAGATGCAGTTTAATGTGGATAAATGTGAGGTTATCCACTTTGGTAGCAAAAACAGGAAGGCAAATTACTATCTAAATGGTGTCAAGTTGGGAAAAGGAGAAGTACAACAGGATCCGGGGGTCTTTGTTCATCAGTCAACGAAAGTAAGCATGCAGGTGCAGCAGACAGTGAAGAAAGTGAATGGCACGTTGGCCTTTATAACAAGAGGAGTTGAGTATAGGTCCTTCAGCAGTTGTATAGGGCCCTTGTGAGACCACACCTGGAGTATTGTGTGCAGTTTTGGTCCCCTAATTTGAGGAAGGACATTATTGCTATTGAGGGAGTGCAGCGTAGGTTTACAAGGTTAATTCCAGGGATTTACAAGGTTAATTCCTTTCATATGCTGAGAGAATGGAGCGGCTGGGTTTGTAATCTCTGAAGTTTAGGATGAGAGGGAATCTTATTGAAACATATAAGATTATTAAGGGTTTGGACACGCTAGAGGCAGGAAACATGTTCCCGATGTTGGGGGAGTCCAGAACCAGGGGCCACAGTTTAAGAATAAGGGGTAAGCCATTTAGAACGGAGACAAGGAAACACTTTTTCTCACAGAGAGTTGTGAGTCTGTGGAATTCTCTGCCTCAGAGAGCGGTGGAGGCCGGTTTTCTGGATACTTTCAAGAGAGAGCAAGATAGGGCTCTCAATGATAGCGGAATCAGGGGATATGGGGAGAAGACAGGAACGGGGTACTGATTGGGGATGATTAGCCATAATCACATTGATTGGCAGTGCTGGCTCGAAGGGCCGAATGGCCTACTCCTGCACCTATTGTTTATTGTGATGACAAGGCTAATAACTATAAAATACAGTAAATGTTTCACTAAATTACTGAAAAGACTAAGGAGGACGCTGGGCTGGTGGAAGATGCCATCAGACTAGACAGTTGTGCAAAAAAGTGGCAAATGGGGAGGTGTGAATTAATACAAGGAATCCAAGGGAATGTGTCATGAAAGAGAGAGGAAGTTTAATTGTTATATGTACTGACACTGGAACAATGAAATTCTTACTTGCAGCAGCATAACTTGCCTGTTAACACAATACTCATAACACAATAAACAAAACAAAAATCAATAAATTAAAGACAATGTTAGTGCAACCAACAGGATAATAAGAAATGTGGGTTACAAAGGAAACTGCATTTGATGGTATGATTCTTAGACTGTCAACTTTATCACTCTTATTATGGCTGTGATTGTCATTGAGTCCTCATTGCTGGTGTGGAATTTGTTATGTGGATTCCTAACATCTAACCATTTGCAACATGTGATGAAATACCTGGGCTGCCTCTCTAAAAACATTCTACATCCATCACTACAACTATAGTAGCATTCAGTTACTTGACACAAGTCTTAAAGAGGTAGCAGCCTTCAAGCAATAACTACTGTTCCCAACCAATGTTGTATACATTTTGCAGACATTGGTTTCAAATTGTGTAGCCAATTACATGGGAGAGTTGTTGGAACAGAGAGATTGGTAGTTTACAAAGCTCTGAGAATTGGATTGCTGCTTTCGATATGGTTCTCAGGCAATGTTGCATTATATTATCATTTATTATTGCAGGAGCAAGTGTGAGACCTACAAGGCTGCAGTAGCAAGACTTAAATATCCAAATGCCTCTCGCCTTCTAATAGACTTTGTGACTCTCTTTGCACACCATTGCTTCCCAATCTTGCAATTCAATCCTCAGAGTTAATTGGAGACACAAGGAACTGCAGATGCTGGAATCTTGAGTAAAACACAACGTGTTGTATTAACTCAGCAGGTCAGGCAGCATCTGTGGGGGGAACAGGTGGGTGATACAGGTTTGGAAGACTTTTGATTGGCAGATGGGTAGAAAGGCTAATGTCAATGAGATTTAATTGTGTGATTTGAGTTATTTTGCATTGTTATAAACAGCTGTTTATCAAGATTATTCCACTTACAGCTGATGGACATTTGTAATGATTTTGATTACAATTGTAGTTTGGTTCAGCAAGACTTCTCTTCACAGAGCATCTTTGGTCATTGCTTTCAGGGACCTTGCAGGAAAAAAAACTCCAGACCATGTTTTGTTTAAAATATCTCCTGTCATTAAGATTAATCGAACACCTTTCATTTTGATCTATTGTTTTCCTTAACTAAAGGGAAGTTTGAATCTGATGCTTAAATCTGCACTGAGTTGAAGGATTAGTAACAATGTTCTGGCCTTATCTTGAGTTAAACTTGAGTCCACCTTGTGCAAGTGGAATCATCCCTCCTGTGGTAACACCATCACTATTTTCTTGCTGAAATATGTGTTCTCTCTCCAACAGATCCTTTGCTGGGATGAAAAGGCATTTTATATCGAGCAGGAGTTCATTTCCTGCAAGGACAGCTTTGTGTGTGCCACCATGCTGTGTCGACAGAATGTACTGTACAGCACCCCAGATAAGTTACTGCAGCTCCTGTGCAAGCGGAAGGTAGAATGCCCAGATTTTCCGGACGAGGTACTGTTATGGACTAAGTACAACCAAGCCAGCAGTGCAAGGCTAAGAGCGTAATGATGTCTTCAGCAAGACCAAACAGTTCTAGGCAAGGAACCAAGGATGGTATAGATATCTAGTGATAATAGCAGTGGTGTATCACTTTAATGTTGACATTCTGCTCTAGGAATTTTTTTATCTTTTAAGCTCCTGACCAAATTATTTATTTTATGTTTCAAGGGAAAGCTTGGATTCACATGCGTGAATGTATTATAAATCAGTGACACTGGATGGCACATATCTTTGAAATTGTATTTATGCAAATTTTGTTTTATGAGCTCTTTATTGTTAAATGCATTAATGTAATTTATTGACGAAATTATATTCATATTTGTTTGATGGAGATGATCATTAATATATAATTAAAATAGTTGTATCTGGCTCATCTTCCCTCAGAGTCCAGTGTAATCCTTTTGCCTGTGATGTCTGCCATCGTTGTTGTGACTTTTCACTAGAACAATGACATCAAATGACAGTAAGAGAGAAAGTGCATCAAGTGTCACCTGAATACTTTTCATATCAGTTCAACTACCTCATTTAAACTTTCACAGACCTGGCCACCCCTGCCATAGCATGGCTATTTAAAATTCAGTTAGTAGATCCTGGTTTACAATTATAAAGTCCCTCCAACATATTTGGCAGTTAATTTTCATCGGACACTGTAAGGCTAATCCTGCAGGATTTACTGCATGCCCCATGGGAGTAGGTAAACCTTTAAGTTTTTGGTAAGAACTTTATGGACCCAGGAGACACACTCACATGCACATAAATCATTCTCTGGCTGTGATTTAGTTTAGTGATACAACATGGAAACTTGCCCTTCGGCCCACTGAGTCAATCACCCGTTCACACTTATTCTATGTTATCCCACTTTTGCATCCACTTGGGGCAATTTACAAAGGCCAATTAACCTGTAAATCCGCTCGCGTTTGGGATGTGGGAAGAAACCGCAGCCACTGGAAGAAATCATAGGGAGAATGTGCAAACACTACAGACAGCACCAAGTCGGGATCGAACCCAGGTCTCTGGCGCAGTAGCTCTACCAGATGCACCATTGGGCTACCCCTCTACCTGTTTAATGTTCTGCTGTACAAACCGTGCAACTTGCACAGGGTACCCAATTGGCTTGTGAGCTGAACCTGAGAGTGACCCTGTGACAGGAAACCATCAGACTGCATGGTTAGCCGAAAGCTTAAAAACCACTTTGTTGAAAAAAACAGGACTTCAAAATTGTATGTATGCAGTTGCCCTGGAAAATTGCCACCATCTATTCCATCAATGCGTCCAATTACAAAGTCAAACATTATGCTGGTCTTTGCCATAATAAGACTTAACTACAAGAGTGAAGGACACTAGCAATTCTGCACCTGAAATACCAGATACAGGTTTAGACTACTTAAGTGCTGGTGGTTTCTCTAACTCACTGGCATCAATGGATAGTGTAAACAGCTTGACATTAAAACATGCAGCATTTTCACCGTTAGCAAGAGCCCTAAAGCCCCTTTCCCACTTGGGCGACCTCCACCACGACCTCTGGTGAGTTTGCCCGCGACCCATAGTCGCGGCAAGGTCGCCACGAGGTCGCAGGAGGTCTTCGTCACTCCTTCATGGTCGATAGTGGTCTCCGCGTAGTCGAGGATTCAGCTAGGTCGCGGCGTATTTTTCAAGATGTTAAAAATTGACCACGACTAAAAATAGGTCGCCGTGGGAAAAATCGATATTTTTTTGTCATAGGTCTAGTCGAAGCCGGTCGTAGTAGGTCGTGATGCTAGTCGTAGGTAGTCGAAGGTAATAGCTCCGGAGTGAAAAAAAGTTTATTTAAACAGCAGAACGTCACCTCTGTCACTCCAGGGCATGTTCATTCATAGCTGGAGAGTTTTTTGGAGAGACTTGTGTTTTAGAGATGGCACCAAAAAGGCAGCAGCCCTAAAAAAACCCTGCCATGCAGGCGTTGCTCACCCAGGAGGAGGAGTGGCAGGAGGAGGTAGCCCTGCATGAGAGACCCCTGGAGGAGGAGACCAGGGTGGCAGATGCCCCATTGGTGGTGAGGGAGGGCTGGAGGAAGGTTATGCCCTACACCTTCAACAGGCAGCAGGAGGGGGACCTTGAGGAATGGTTCCAGCAGAATGCCATCCTGTACGAAAAGGAAAATGAGGAGTACAGGGACAAGAATGGCATGCTTGCCATCCACTGCCCCACATGTGTGCTTAAAGTTCATCTTTTGTCAAAGCACAGCACCACTCTCTTCCAGTCATCTGGTGTACTGGGACAGTCCATCACATCATCCCCATTCACCCATTGATACCTCTTTCTTGTGCTTCCTCTTCATCCTTGCTCTTCCCTTTCTGCGTTTCTTAAAAGGCTGCTGAAGCAAAAGGACTACTGCAAACAGCAGTAGTTGTATTTTTACTAACATCCTCCAAACTAGTTCCTTCCTTGCTTGCATGGTTCAGAATGATTTTTTTTTTAAAACCTGGGAGGCATTTTTTAGTGAGAAATAAATGCAGACATTACATCAATTTATCAGGTGATTATTTGAGCTGTAGACACTCGTCACTGGTCGTTGTTGGTTTTCGGTGTCTTCTGAGGTGGAAGGGGGTCGTGCTCATTCACGGACCAATTTGCCAGAGACCATCCTCGAGTAAAATGTACATGGTCGAAGCCAGTCTTCAACATAGTCGAAGGAGGCCGTACACATAGTCGAGGAAGGTCATAGGAGGTCGTAGGTCACCGTGACCTTGATTTTTTTTTTAAGTCGCTTAAGGTCGCCAGAGGTCGCGGTAGAGGTCTCCCAAGTGGGACAGGCCTTTAAGCCTTCAACTGGACTGACAAGCTTGAAGGCTGTAAGTTATAGCTGGAGCAATATCCTGATTACACAACATTAAGGACTTGTGACTAAGACAGCCGTAGCTGACATCTGCTGGACCAGACATTCCACGAATCAGTCAACACAGACCCCATGCATGGCATCAGCTGCAATTCATATGTATGACTAGACCAAGTGCAGACCCGTTGGGTCTGTTCCCCCAACGTGCGGTTGTGGGGGGGGAGGCGGCATGCAGCGTCACACACCCTAAATATTCCCCCCCCCCCCCCCCGCACTCACGCTAATTACCCCCCTTGATATATTAATATTATTAATTTGCTCCTTTGGATCAGTCAACCATTCGGGACCTTGTCAAATGCTTTACTAAAGTTCATGCACTTCACATTCACTGAAGAGGAGGGGGAGAGAGGAGAGGGGAGAGAGGAGAGGGGGTAGAGGAGAGGGGGGGAGAGGAGAAGGGGGGGAGAGGAGAAGGGGGGGAGAGGAGAAGGGGGGGGAGAGGAGAAGGGGGGGAGAGGAGAGAGGGGGGGAGAGGAGAGGAGAGAGGAGGGGAGAGGAGAGAGGGGGGGAGGGGAGAGGAGAGAGGGGGGAGAGGAGAGAGGAGGAGAGAGGAGAGAGGGGGAAAGAGAGGAGGGGGGGGAAGAGAGGAGAGGGGGGGAAAGAGAGGAGGGGGGGAAGAGGAGAGGGGGGAGAGGAGAGGGGGGGAGATAGAGAGTGCCTTTGAACTCAGACATCCACTGAAGAGAGGAGGGGGAGAGAGGAGAGGGGGGTAGAGGAGGGGGGGAGGAGAAGGGGTGGAGAGGAGAGAGGGGGGGTTACTTCAACTCAAACCCCCCAAACAACCATTTGCAGGAAGTGCTTTTTTCCTTCAAACTAACCATAACCATATTTTCATTTTCAAACCAAATTAAGGATACTTACAGCTGTGTAGACATTTGTTCAGTCATTCAGAGCTCAGACCTCCATCTTGTAGAGACTGATTGGGGCACACCACTTGCAGAGACTGATTGAGGCACACCACTTGCAGAGACTGATTGAGGCACACCACTTCCTGGTTTTATAGTCCCACCAGCAGGAGCAGCAGAGAGAATGAGGAATTTTGTAAAAATATTAATATCTCTGTCATTTTTCATCGATGGGAAAAATCCTCGGCACACATATGGCGGAGGGGGGCTCTGAGCAAGCTGGCCAAAAATGACGGCCGTAGGTGGCGGCGTTCTCTCGGAAATCGCAGCACAGATGGCCAAAACCGGTCAAGAACAGACTTTTAGTAATATAGATATGTATGATGTCATTCCTCAGCGGGTTTTCAGCTTTTTCTCAGAGTAAAATTTGTAACTTACACTGTAGCACAATCACAATCCTTGGCGTTAGACCTGAAATATCAGTTTCTTGCAACAAAATGGTATAATTTTAATAGTAATGGATTGCAGTAACAGGATCGGTTCGAGTCAGCATGGATTTACGAAGGGGAAATCATGCTTGACTATTCTTCTGGAAATTTTTGAGGATATAACTTGGAAAATGGCCAAGGGAGAGCCAGTGGATGTAGTGTACCTGGACTTTCAGAAAGCATTTGATAAGGTCCCACATAGGAGATTAGTGGGCAAAATTACGGCATGGTATTGGGGGTAGAGTGCTGACATTGATAGAAAATTGGTTGGCAGACAGGAAACAAAGAGTAGGGATTAACCGTTCCCTTTCAGAATGGCAGGCAGTGACTAGTGGGGTACCGCCAGGCTCGGTGCTGGGACAGCAGCTATTTACAATATACATTCATGATTTAGATGAAGAAATTACGTAACATTAGCAAATTTGCAGATGACACAAAGCTGGGTGGCAGTGTGAACTGTGAGGAGGATGCTGTGAGAATGCATGGTGACTTGGACAGATTTGGTGAGTGGGCAGATGCATGGCAGATGCAGTTTAATGGTGATAAATGTGAGGTTATCCACTTTGGTAACAAAATCAGGAAGGAAGATTATTATCTAAATGGTGTCAAGTTGGGAAATGGGGAAGTACAACATGATCTGGGGGTACTTGTTCATCAGTCACTGAATAAGCATGCAGGTACAGCAGGCAGTGAAGAGTTGAGTAAAGGACCAAAGAGGTCCTTCTGCAGTTGCACATGGTCCTAGTGAGACCACACCTGGAGTATTGTGTGCAGTTTTGGTCTCCAAATTAGAGGAAGGACATTCTTGCTGTTGAGGGAGTGCAGCGTAGGTTTACAAGGTTAATTCCCGGGATGGCGGGACTATCATATGCCGAGAGAATGGAACGGCTGGGCTTGTATACTCTGGAATTTAGAAGGATGAGAGTGGATCTTATTGAAACAAGATTATTAAGGGTTTGGACACGCTAGAGGCAGGAAACATGTTCCCGATGTTGGGGGAGTCCATAACCAGGGGCCACAGTTTAAGAATAAGGGGCAAGCCATTTAGAACGGAGATGAGGAAACACTTTTTCACACAGAGAGTTGTGAGTCTGTGGAATTCTCTGCATCAGAGGGCGGTGGAGGCCGGTTCTCTGGATACTTTCAAGAGAAAGCTAGCTCTTAAAGATAGCGGAGTCAGGGGATATGGGGAGAAGGCAGAAATAGGGTATTGATTGTTGATGATCAGCCATGATCACATTGAATGGCGGTGCTGGCTCGAAGGGCCGAATGGCCTACTCCTGCACCTATTGTCTATTGTCAGTTTAATTGATGCAAAAAGATAGTAATCCAAATACAGAAATATTGTCTATTTTCTATTCTCGAGGTTGTGCCATTGTGGCACACCAGTTCTCAGCAGAAGAAGGACATTTGTACAAAAACAATTTATATATGAATTCCAGCTTGACATTTGATGCCATTAAGTGGAATATAAACCATTTACTTCACAGCTTATAAAACAAATACATTCCAAACAAACCTTAATCAAACACAGATTTGCAGAAGATACAAGATAAAATTAGACTTTTGTACCCATTTTATGCGTACTGAAATATCAACAAATGCGAGAATTTAGAGACAGGAGCAACAAATGATAGGTAAATAACTTTTGTTTCACCCACATACACTTGATATAGCCCCTTGGAAGCCAGACCAAGTCTGCAAAAGTCAAGGAGATGGCTGCGGTAGAAGAAACATTAAGATATGAGGATGATAACTAATCACTAAAGAGAACAGTAAAAAAATACAAACATCTCACCAACCAAATCCAGGAACAGGCAAAAGTTGTGACTCTTGAACACTTTGGTCTAGTTGTTGAAGAAGAGGGGAAAGAGTAAAGGAGAATAACAGCCTTGTGCAGTTCCTGAAGGCCAGTAAATATTGATAATTTGCTAATTGTCCAAATGACCAGCTGAACAATGCCGACATGGATATGTGAGATGGTGGTATCCATCCAACCTATAAAATCTATACCTGTATGACATGTAGTGATTTGAATTTCTATTAATATTTAATAAACCTGACACCAAAAGACATCAGATGATGGAACCAAAAGTCTTGTACGTCCATAGGTAGTAGCATTACGATCATACTCAATGGTGAAGAGCTTGGTGAGATGGGAATTGGTCGATTAACTGATATACCAATTCCATCCAGAACACCGGTAACATCATGTTTTAGTAAATCCCCATATATTAGGGTTAACCACTCCTAATAGTAATGACGAATGAGGCTAGATGCAATATTAATATAGTGCAAACTTATATGGAAAAAGAAAACACACTTTTAGGTCAAATTTCTCACCGTCTCGTTGATTCATGGGTATTAACTATCTTTGAATTACATAATGTCAGCACTCAGTGACCGTCATTATATTGGAACCATGCCCTTTGGTCCAACTCATCCAAGCTGACCAAAATGCCCCATCTACACGAGTGCCATTTGCCCACATTTGACCAATATCTCTAAACCGTTCCTAACCATGTACCTGTCCAAATATCTTTTAAATGTTGTTATTGTATCTGCCTCAACTACTTCCTCTGGCAGCTCATTCAACATACCCATCATCCTATGTGAGAAAAAAGTTTTTCGCCAGGTTGCTTTTAAATCTTTCACCTCACGCCTTAAATCAATGTCCTCTAGTTCTTGATTCCCCTACCCTGGGGGAATAAAAAACACTGTGCCTAACTCACTCTGTCTAACCCCTTCATGATTTCTACACCTATGTAAGATCACCCTTCAGCAGCCTGTGATCCAAGAAATAAAATACAAGAAATAAAGTCTTCCCACACATCAGGCCCCCATGCCCTGGCAACATCCTCATGATAATGGTTTCCAATGATAATGGCAGTCTTTACGACATTCTCAAAGTCCAACTTCGATACCCATTACTCCTCGGTAATGTTTAGGAGGTATATTTTACGCACTCATGATACACTTATGATAGTAAAAACGAATCTTCCACACGTTGTTTCTTGATCAATTGGTCTTTTATTGAAGTAGAACATAACAAAGAAATAATCCGTCACTTTCTGTTCTCAATCATTGTTCCATTCATGCCATATAAATCATGAACATTTCTTCTTATAAAAGTATGTCGTCTCATTAACTTGTGTGTGTCATGATCATGATTCGTATGTGTGGTAAAAAACTGTATTCTCACCATCCTTCCGAGACCCAACTGACACCTAATCTATGAGTCTACGCTAGTCTCCTCCAAAGTAGACACACCCCTCTACGTAATAAATCCCACCTACAAAAGTGCAGACAGATAAAAACTAAAATATTAAAAATGTTAGACATGGCTAAAATATACTGACTTAAGCTTAATGGCTCCTACATTCTGGCCCCTAATTGTTCTACATATATAACAAAGCAATTACTAATAAACATTTTTTTAAAAAGGAGCTATAAAAGCTTAACATCTATATTATTATAAAACATCTTGGATGTTTACTTGTGGGTTTGCTTGCTTGAACTTTTTCTTTGATTCACATCTCCTCGAAAACATGACGCAGTAACGGTGAAATTTGTACATATTCCAGTAGAGATTTACCTCATGATCTCAAAAATCCCCTCATCTGAAAATGTGATTTATTATTTCCCGAGTCTTTTACTAAAATTGTTCGCCAGTCTAACATCTTTTTAAAATCTAACGTGCTGAAGCGAGCTGGATGACGTCACAATGCCCGTGGCGGCCGTCACAGGGGACGACCTCCTCTCCGTCTCCCCCGCCCGATCGTCTGTCAAGTTGGTGGGTGGGCTTACCCTCGTGGAAGCCATGATCGGCCAGCCTTCTGCTGTTTTTCACCGTCCTCAGATCGCTCCGCGCTCACTCTGTTCCACGCCGACTGCAGCCTATCTCGGGAGGATTCTGCTCTATGACGCTGGCTGCCTCTATCTGCTCCCCCTCCCTCTCTACCTACTCCCCGGGGCAGAAAAAGAGAGAGAGAGATAGAGGGGGGGGGGGGTGGAGAGGGGCGAGAGGAGGGGGAGGAGAGGGGAGAGGGGGGCCCTCCCTCTCTGTCCCCGTCCCCCCTCCCTCTCGGGAGTGGTGAATATTGGGGCCTATGGGTGAGTGGTGAGTATTGCATTCGGGAACCAACCCTCCCCTGTGACGCCACCCCCCCCCCCCCCACCCCTCAATCTCTACCCCCCTCCTTCTCCCTCTCTGCCCCCCTCTCCCTCCCTTCCCACTCCCCCTCCCCCACTCTAGCCGCGCCTGCGCAGTAGGGTGTTATGCGTGAGTGGATAGGACGGGAGATGGGGTAAAAGGAGCGAGTGACTAATATTAATATCATATCAAGGGGGGGGTTAGTATGTGTGGGGGGTGGTTAGTGTATGTGACGCCGAAGGCCGCCCCCCTCGCAACCACGCTTTGAGGGGACGGGACCCAACGGGTCCCCCTTGTTCTAGTATATCGTAAAACAAAAGTAACTCGTTATATTTAGCATTCAGACTTCTTTAGCGATTCTTCCATCTTCACCTTCTAGAAGCAGACATATCTTGGTTATTGGTCTTATCAAGACATTGTTCTTAGTCGGATGTCGTACTGTACGCACCAAACCTTTAACGTCTGGCATAATCTCCAGTATCCTTCTCATCAACCTCGTGGTGCAGTAGAATCAACCACTAAAACAATATCACCTGGAATAAAATTTATTCTTACATTCAACCATCGTTGCTGTTCTGGGATTAGAGGCAAATATTCTTGTGTCCACATTTTCCAAAAAAGATCTGTCATATATTGTACTTGTCTCCATCTGCATCTCATATACAAATCTTCCTTCACAAAGAACCCAGGTGGTAGCATTGGATTGCTTTTCAACAAAAGAATATGATTTGGTGTAAGTGCTTCCAGGTCACTCGATCATCAGAACTCTTGGTAATGGGTCGATCATTTAAAATTACTTCAATTTCACAAAATAAAGTTTGCAATCCTTCATCGCCCAGAACTTGTTGTTTAAGGACAGAGCGTAACACATTTCGAACCAGCGGATCAACCGTTCCCAAACACTGCCGTGATGAGATCCCGCTGGGATAAAATTCCACTTTATCCCATCCTGATGCATAACACTCTGGATCATATTCTGATTTAAGCTTTTAAGTGCTTCTCTCCATTCTCTTTCCGTTCCAACAAAATTCGTACCATTATCTGATCTTAATGATGAAACTTGACCTCGTCCACAGATAAATCTTCGTAATGTTTGAATGCAGGAGTCTGTGTCAAGTGTAGATGCAACTTCAAGATGTACCGCTCTGCTCGCCATGCAAGTGAAGATTACACCATACCTTTTTATCTTACTTTGTCCTCTCTTAACCTCGCCAAACCTTCCTTTCTTTGAAAAAAAAACCTCGTGTTTTTTCATTTAAGTAACCAAAATAATCTACTCCTACATCTGTAAATGGAGGATTATCAGGTTGAATCCTCTCCAGAGGTAAGTCCGCCACTTTTTGTTCTACAACTTTTCCATGCTGTCGTCTACATTCAACACTATTTTTTAAATTATTTCATGCAGCAGAGTTAGCTTTGACAATCCAACATTTCTTACAAAGTTTTGACAACATATAATTTCTTCCTCCATGTCCGATCTGTTCATGGATATGTCGTAATATGTAGTAATATTGAAATATAAAAAGTCCTTCAAGAGAATAATAGGATGCTTAACCTCTTCAGGCATTGCTAGTCTATTCAGGTAACCACCTACTCTAAAAAGTCCTTCATCCAATACCGGATCAAGCTTGTACAATTGATTGTAATTTTGACACCATGCACTCCAGCTTCTAATGTCAATATCTCTTCTTTGTATCTTTGTCTTTGACAGAAAGAGATAATTACGTTTTCTGCTCTGAGAAGATCCTCAAGATATATTCCCTGTACGTGGTACAATGCCTTAAAGACTTGCATCTTCATTTCAACCTTTAGTTTACCACGATCCTTTTCAAAGATACCTTCAGCAATCTCTTTCCTTTTACGAGCAAACAGTAATAACCTTATTTTGGCTTTAAGAAACCAAGCCACCACAGTCATCAACTTATTCCATGATGAGAAATGGGTAATTAAATCATTTGTTGGGTTCGACGAATCTTTAACAATAACATTCACTGTGATGTTTTGCTTGATTTCCAGATCATTAGCAGAGATTTCAAATCCCAGTTCAAGTTTTGGCCATTCTCTGTCTGGTTTACAGAGAAACTCTGGTCCATTAATCCATCTCTTATTGCTTAAGAAGCGGTCTGCTGTTACTATTTCGACATAATCATTGTCAATCATTTCCTTTAGGAAAGATGTGCATTCATCATGAAATTTTGTATTCTTGCCAAACGCGTTTCAGATTCTGGGTGCGTTGCTCTGAAATGCGACGATTATTTAGCAGACTAACTTTTTCTTGGTTGAAAAGTAAGTCTAGACAATAATGACCTTCTGTCATCTTTACTGAGTGGTCATAACATCCAAGAACTTTAACTCTTCTCTGGACATTTCTTCTGATTCCTTACGGTTGAGTTCCTTATGGTTGAGTTCTTCATTAGGATGGAGAGAGTGACATAGTTAATTCAGAAACAAGGGTTCTGAACTTAAAGATAGGTAACTTTGAGGGTAAGAGACGTGAATTGGCCAAGATAGACTGGCAATTGATTCTTAAAGGGTTGACGGTGGATATGCAATGGAAGGCATTTAAAGACCGCATGGATGAACTACAACAATTGTTCATCCCAGTTTGGCAAAAGAATAAATCAGGGAAGGTAGTGCATCCGTGGATAACAAGGGGAAACAGGGATAGTATCAAAACAAAAGATGAAGCATACAAATTAGCCAGAAAAAAGCAGCCTACCAGAGGACTGGGAGAAATTCAGAGTCCAGCAGAGGAGGACAAAGGGCTTAATTAGGAAAGAGAAAATAGATTATGAAAGAAAACTGGCAGGGAACATAAAAACTGACCGCAAAAGCTTTTATAGATATGTGAAGAGAAAAAGATTAGTTAAAACAAATGTGGGTCCCTTGCAGTTAGAAACAGGTGAATTAATCATGGGGAACAAGGACATGGCAGACCAATTGAATAACTACTTTGGTTCTGTTTTCACTAAGCAAGACATAAATAATCTGCTGGAAATAGCAGGGGACCGGGGGTCAAATGAGATGGAGGAACTGAGTGAAATTTTGTATTCTTTTTTATGTGCTGCATTGGCAAAAGGAATTTCACTACATCTAGGTGTATGTGACAATAAACCAACCTTTGAACCTTTGAACCTTTGAAATCCAGGTTAGTCGGAAAGTGGTGTTAGGTAAATTGAATGGATTAAAGGCCGATAAATCCCCAGGGCCAGATAGGCTGCATCCCAAAGTGCTTAAGAAACTAGCCCCAGAAATAGTGGATGCATTAGTGATAATTTTTCAAAACTCTTTAGATTCTGGAGTAGTTCCTGAGGATTGGTGGGTAGCTAATGTAACCCCACTTTTTAAAAAGGGAGGGAGAGAGAAAACGGGGAATTACAGACCAGTTAGTCTAACATCGGCAGCGGGGAAAATGCTAGAGTCAGTTATTAAAGATGGGATAGCAGCACATTTGGAAAGTGGTGAAATCATTGGGCAAAGTCAGCATGAATTTATGAAAGGTAAATCATGTCTGACGAATCTTATAGAATTTTTCGAGGATGTAACTAGTAGAGTGGATAAGGGAGTACCAGTGGATGTGTTATATCTGGACTTTCAGAAGGCTTTCGACAAGGTCCCACATAAGAGATTAGTATGCAAACTTAAAGCACACGGTATTGGGGGTTCAGTATTGATGTGGATAGAGAACTGGCTGGCAGACAGGAAGCAAAGAGTAGGAGTAGCTATGCCCTAAGTTCATCTGCCTTACCCGTCAAGCCCCTTGCATTAAAAATACCTGCTGTTTAAACCAACCCTCCATACTCGCTCTCTGGCTTTTTGCCTATTCTGTCCATTAATCTTTCCCACACCACCCTCCATACCAACTTCTAGCCTCTCCTGTGTCCTGCACGAGATCCCACCCCCCTGTCCATCTAGTTTAAACCCTCCCGTGTAACATTAGCAAACCTTCCCACAAGGATCTTGGTCCCCCTCCAATTTAGGTGCAACCCGTCCCTTTTCTACAGGTCACCCCTGCCCTGGAAGAGATCCCAATGATCCAGAAATCTGAATCCCTGCCCCGTGCACCAACTCCTCAGCCATACATTCATATCCTCTATCTTCCTATTATTGCCTTCATTAGCACGAGGCACTGGAAGCAATCCTGAGATCACTACCCTGTAGGTCCTGCTTTTCAGTCCTGCCCAATTCCATAAAATCTTGTTGCAGAACCTCCTTCCTCTTCCGACTTCTATCATTCGTGCTAACATGCACAACAACCTCCGGCTGCTCCCCCTCGCTCTTGAGGATGTCGTGTTATTCTATTTCTCAAGCCCTCTGGGGAATATAGTACTTTCCCGTTTTCAGTTTTTCAACCTCGGGGAACCTTGCCATGCTCTGATCCTGCTTTGCATGTTATTGCAGTCTGACCATGAATATTTAGCAAGAAAAAGGACCACACATTAAATTCTGTCTGGAAAGAACTCATTCTCAGTGTAAGGAAGAGTGTAGTATAAAAGAAAGTATAGGAAAACATGCTCAGTAATATTAATTTGCTCCTCATCGAATGCTACAACCCCTTGAAGAATAGAAATAACCAGGCAAAAAAAAGCAAATCCTGGAAATCTGAAATAAATTGAGTAAATGTTGGAGGTATTCAAATGGCCAGGCAGCGGACATGGAGTGAGAAATAGAATTAACATTTCAGGTCCGTAACTTTTCATCTGTAACATCTTCTACTTTTACACATAATAAGCCATTCATGGTTATGATATGACTCAAGGATATCTAGAGGGAGTTTATTGGGCTGAAGTGGCACCTGGTCTAAATTATGATTTCCATCAATACCAGGTGAAAGTTAACTAAGTTCTTTAGAACAACATTATGGGAGGATGAATTCACTCTGGTCTTTCAAAGAACACGGTATTGGGGGTTCAGTATTGATGTTAAAGCACACGGTATTGGGGGTTCAGTATTGATGTGGATAGAGAACTGGCTTGCAAACAGGAAGCAAAGAGTAGGAGTAAACGGGTCCTTTTCCGAATGGCAGGCAGTGACTAGTGGGGTACCGCAAGGCTCAGTGCTGGGACCCCAGCTATTTACAATATATATTAATGATTTGAACGAGGGAATTGAATGCAACATCTCCAAGTTTGCGGATGACGCGAAGCTGGGGGGCAGTGTTAGCTGTGAGGAGGATGCTAGGAGGCTGCAAGGTGACTTGGATAGGTTGGGTGAGTGGGCAAATGCATGGCAGATGCAGTATAATGTGGATAAATGTGAGGTTATCCACTTTGGTGGCAAGAACAGGAAAGTAGACTATTATCTGAATGGCGGCCGATTAGAAAAAGGGGAGATGCAACGAGACCTGGGTGTCATGGTACACCAGTCATTGAAAGTAGGCATGCAGGTGCAGCAGGCAGTGAAGAAAGCGAATGGTATGTTAGCATTCATAGCAAAAGGATTTGAGTAAAGGAGCAGGGAGGTTCTGCTGCAGTTGTACAGGACCTTGGTGAGACCACACCTGGAGTATTGCGTACAGTTTTGGTCTCCTAATCTGAGGAAAGACATTCTTGCCATAGAGGGAGTACAGAGAAGGTTCACCAGACTGATTCCTGGGATGGCAGGACTTTCATATGAAGAAAGACTGGATAGACTCGGTTTGTACTCGCTAGAATTTAGAAGATTGAGGGGGGATCTTATAGAAACGTACAAAATTCTTAAGGGGTTGGACAGGCTAGATGCAGGAAGATTGTTCCCGATGTTGGGGAAGTCCAGAACAAGGGGTCACAGTTTAAGGATAAGGGGGAAGTCTTTTAGGACCGAGATGAGAAAAAAATATTCCACACAGAGAGTGGTGAATCTGTGGAATTCTCTGCCACAGAAAGTAGTTGAGGCCAGTTCATTGGCTATATTTAAGATGTGGCCCTTGTGACTAAAGGGATCAGGGGGTATGGAGAGAAGGCAGGTACAGGATACTGAGTTGGATGATCAGCCATGATCATATTGAATGGCGGTGCAGGCTCGAAGGGCCGAATGGCCTACTCCTGCACCTATTTTCTATGTCTCTATGTTACTGGTACTTCCAATGAAGTCGTGATTGTATTGCTTGATCAATAGCTCTTCTAATTTAACAGTAGATATTTGATTGACAGCAGCAGCAGCAGGGTAGTTATTCTGGTTCGTGCTTTTGTTGTTCCTTCTCAAGGAGCCATTAATAACCCATCCGAGTAGGGTTCTCATGGCAAATGGTCCATCCCCTTGACTGCTGACAAACTCTCTAGGTTTCAATGCCTTCAAAGCATTCATTCCGATAAGTAGATCGATACCAGAATTTATTTTAGGTATCTTGACATCCTTCAACTAAGACCATTGTTTTAAGTCTTCTTGCTTGGGTATATTTAGATGAGAAACAGGCATGGTCTCATGTGTAAACACATCAGATCGTTGTATAAAATTGTCTTCATCCACACTAGATATTTCCATACCTGTAATATGATGACTATCGCAGCATTTCTCTTCATTCATGGTACGCAATAGAATCTTAGTCTTTTCTCTTGTAATGTCCAGCCTTCTCATCAAGCTTTCTGTGCAAAAGATAGCCAAACTTCCATGATCCCAAAATGCATGTTTGCAACACTGTATTCCCCTGGCTGCTCCTTACCTTTACTGGTAAGATGGAGAAAATACAGGTTTCTACCCCAGCCCCAATATGCACATTTATCTGAGGTAAGGTAACAGCATCACTCGTTGCTGGTTTCTCCTCCTGTTCTATTTGCTCCGGCTTCTCTTCCGTATTCTTTTGTTCAGTGTGAAGTAATTTGGGATGATCTTGATTGCACTTATTACAGATTATATGACTTGCAGCCTCTAGCCATGTGTCCTTTCTTCAAATCCAAAACATTCCCTTCTCCTTTAAGAAGTCCATCGTTTCATTATATTCCTTCCATCTTACATGTTTGACGCCACCTTATGGTGTGACCAACCTCATCGCATGTCAAACACAAACCTCGTGGCTTAATGGCAGATGCGTCTCTTTTCTTCTCACTGTTGTTTCTACAGGTATTACAGCGGTAGCAAAACTGCTTTCCTTAGGTCCTAACCTTCCTTTTGTTTTACTAAAAGTAGAACCTTTGGCAGTTGCAATTAGTTTAGGATCTTGAATATTCCCATGGCGTGGATCTGACATTAACCGTACTTCCATGAAATTCACCTGGTCAGGAAGCATGGCTGGCTAACTGTGGTCTTCCTGTATCTGACCTGCTCTATCTCTCCACCTTTTTCTAAGCCTATAGGGCAGTTTAAAAATGATAGTTCTCATATTACTAACAACATTTATTTCTTCCATGTAGTTGAGATTTCTCATTGAGTTACAACAACCTCTATATATCGCAAACTCATGCAATGCCTTCACATCTTCCGCCTAGATTAGTGGGCAAAATTGGGGAACATGGTATTAGGGGTAGAGTGCTGACATGGGTAGAAAATTGGTTGGCAGACAGGAAACAAAGAGTAGGGATTAACTTTCAGAATGGCAGGCAGTGACTAGTGGGGTAGCGCAAGACTCGGTGCTGGGAACGCAGCTATTTACAATATACATCAATGATTTGGATGAAGAGATTCAAAGTAACATTAGCAAATTTGCAGATGACACAAAGCTGGGTGGCAGTGTGAACTGTGAGGAGGATACTGTGAGAATGCAGGGTGACTTGGACAGGTTGGGGGAGTGGACAGATGCATGGTAGATGAAGTTAAATGTGGATAAATGTGAGGTTATCCACTTTGGTATCCAAAACAGGAAGGCAGATTACTATCTAAATGGCGTCAAGTTGGGAAAAGGGTAAGTACAACAGGATCTGGGGGTCCTTGTTCATCAGTCTTTGAAAGTAAGCATGCAGGTACAGCAGGCAGTGAAGAAAGCGAATGGCATGTTGGCCTTTATAACAAGAGGAGTATAGGAGCAAAGAGGTCCTTCTGCAGAAGGACAGAGCCCTAGTGAGACCACACTTGGAGTATTGTGTGCATTTTTGGTCCCCTAATTTGAGGAAGAACATTCTTGCTATTGAGGGAGTGCAGCGTAGGTTTACAATGTTATTTCCCAGGATGGCGGGACTGTCATATGCTGAGAGAATGGAGCGGCTGGACTTGTACACTCTAGAGTTTAGAAGGATAAGAGGGGATCTTATTGAAACATATAAGATTGTCATATGGACACGCTGAAGGCAGGAAACATGTTCCCGATGTTGGAGTCCAGAACCAGGGGCCACAGTTTAAGAATGAGGGGTAAGCCATTTAGAACGGAGATGAGGAAACACTTTTTCTCACAGAGAGTTGTGAGTCTGTGGAATTCTCTGCCTCAAAGGGCAGTGGAGGCCGGTGCTCTGGATACCTTCAAGAGAGAGCTAGATAGGGCTCTTAAAGATAGCGGAGTCAGGGGATATGGGGAGAAGGCAGGAACGGGGTACTGATTGGGGATGATCAGCCATGATCACATTGAATGGCAGTGCTGGCTTGAAGGGCTGAATGGCCTACTCCTGCACCTATTGTCTATTGTGTATAAATCTCATGTTATGGAGTATAGAGGCAAATAAATAAATGATGGGTTTGTTCCAAACATTATGGAGGGCATTGTATATCCATCTGAGTGTATTTTATAACTATTTACATGATTTATTATTTGAATCATGTAAATCATTATTTACATTCTGGGATCTGCACACCTTTGAAAATTTCCAATTTCTACCATGCTGGTTCAAACAGAATATTGGACTTGAGTTTAAAGCTCAGCTGACAGTCTTAGAACATCAGTTTATGCCTGCATGAAATCAGATCAAATAAATGTAAATTTGGATGACTTGGTCTTGGTCAAACATGCCAGACAGCATACTTGCTGCTCAATGAATATTTAATAGAAAATTAAAATAATAAGAATTAGCAGCATCAATCTGCTTTCAAATTGAAGTGCTGAATATTCAGTGGCATAAAATAATTTCCTTTTGTTTCTGTACATGACAGGTTTCCTAGTCTGCATGACTTTATTCGCTATGAAAAAATATTAATAGCAATGTTACAACATTTTGAGATTTAAAAAATCAAGTCTGCAATTTATCCCATCAGATAAAGCATAAAAAGTTTAATTTGATACCTATTTCAAGTTCAAGTTCAAGTGAGTTTATTGTCATGTGTCCCTGATAGGACAATGAAATTCTTGCTTTGCTTCAGCACACAGAACATAGTAGGTATTTACTACAAAACAGATCAGTGTGTCCATATACCATAATATAAATATATACACACATGGATAAATAATAATAGTAATAAATTTTATTTTTGGGCGCCTTTCAGAAATCTCAAGGACACCTTACAGAGATTAACAGGAATAGAAAACATATAATCAGAATAAAATAAATAATAAAGACATCACAGAAACACAAATTAAAAACAGAATTCAGTCCAAAAACAAAAAATCAAAAACACAATGTGAAGAGAGAGCAGCGGCAGCTAAAGCGCGCTAGCGTCCACTCTCCCTTCCGACAGCCATCTTGGACAAAGACTAACAGGATTACTTATAGACAAAAAAATCATCCCCCCAACAATGGATACCACTGTGGGGGAAGGCACAATGTCCAGTCCCCAACCCCAAGTTCACCCAAAGTCAGGCCTATTGAGGCCACTGCAATTGCCTCTACGGAGGCCCGATGTTCCTGGCCGTTCTCACCGGGTGGTCTTGCCCTGGCGTCGGGAGAGTCCTCTCAGCGGCTGGGCCACCTGGAACGGCTGCTTCCTAGCTGGAGACCGCGACTTCCGAAGCCGACAAGGCCGCGCCGGCCTGGAGCTCCCAGGCTCCCGATGTTGAAGTCGGCGCCGCCCGCTCCGCTCCACAGACCCGCAGCCCGGAGGTGTTGAACACGGCGGTCACAGCTCACCGGAGCTCCAGCGCGTCGATCCAGCACGGCGACCCAGGCAAGGCATCGCCCGCTCTGCTCCGCGACAGCGCTCCAGCGCTGTGCCGCCACCGAGGCCGAGGTGCTGGGCGGTCCCCGCCAGGAAACGCCACTCCAAGCTCGCTGGTAGGCCACGAGGACGGGTCGACGGGCAGCCCGGAGAAAAAGCTGCCTCACCGACCAGGTAGGGACCTAGAAGTAAAATTGCCCCCTACCCCCCACATTAAAAAGTCCATTTCTACAATGGACGAAACACAGGACTTACTAAAATCTTTTTTAAAAAGCGAATTAAACGGACGGCTGCTGGTTAGCAGCCGCTCCCCAAGATGGCTCCTCCTCCAGATAAAGACTGATTTAGACTGATAAAGTGTAAATAACAGATAATGGGTTATTAATAATCAGAGTTTTGTCCGAGCCAGGTTTAATAGCCTGATGGCTATGGGGAAGTAGCTATTCCTGAACCTGGTTGTTGCAGTCTTCAGGCTCCTGTACCTTCTACCTGAAGGTAGCAGGGAAATGAGTGTGTGGCCAGGATGGTGTGGGTCTTTGATGATACTGCCAGCCTTTTTGAGGCAGCGACTGCGATAAATCCCCTCGATGGAAGGAAGGTCAGAGGAAGGAAGGAAGGAAGGTCAGAGCCGATGATGGACTGGGCAGTGTTTACTACTTTTTGTAGTCTTTTCCTCTCCAAGTTTCCAAACCAAGCCACGATGCAACCGGTCAGCATGCTCTCTACTGTGTACCTGTAGAAGTTAGAGAGAGTCCTCCTTGACAAACCGACTCTCCGTAATCTTCTCAGGAAGTAGAGGCGCTGATGATCTTTCTTGATAATTGCATTAGTGTTCTCGGACCAGGAAAGATCTTCAGAGATGTGCACGCCCAGGAATTTGAAGCTCTTGACCCTTTCAACCATCGACCCGTTGATATAAACGGGGGTTTGTCCCCATCCTACGCCTTCCCAAGTCCACAATCAGTTCCTTGATTTTGCTGGTGTTGAGGGCCAGGTTATTGTGCTGGCACCGTATGGACAGTTGCTCGATCTCTCTTCTATACTCTGACTCATCCCCATCAGTGATACGTCCCACAACAGTGGTGTCGTCAGCGAACTTGATGATGGAGTTCGCACTGTGACCGGCTACGCAGTCATGAGTATAGAGTGAGTACAGCAGGGGGCTGAGCACGCAGCCTTGAGGTGCTACCGTGCTGATTGTTATCGAGGCTGACACATTTCCACCAATACGAACAGACTGTGGTCTGTGAATGAGGAAGTCGAGGATCCAATTGCAGAGGGATGCACAGATACCCTGTTCTGCGAGTTTGGTAACCAGCTTGGAGGGGATGATTGTGTTAAATGCCGAGCTGTAATCGATGAATAACAGCCTGACATATGAGTTTTTGTTGTCCAAGTGGTCCAGTGCGGAGTGGAGGGCCAGCGAGATCGCATCCACCGTTGATCTGTTGTGGCGGTACGCGAACTGCAGTGGGTCCAGGTTTTTGTCGAGGTAGGAGTTGATTTGCTCCATGATCAACCTCTCAAAGCACTTCATCACCACCGGCGTTAATGCCACTGGTCGATAGTCATTGAGGCACGTCACCTTACTCTTCTTGGGCACTGGTATAATTGATGCCCTTTTAAAGCAGGTGGGGACCTCAGACCTCAGAAGTGAGAGGTTGAAAATGTCTCACTTTCATATCCTCAGTATTAAAAAAGTTATGGCCATTTTCATACTCGGAAATTAGCATCTTTTTCCCTATTGCATTTCCATTGACTTAACTCAAAAGCTGTGATCAAGGACAGTCAAAAGCTCATAACTTTCTTAAAAATTAAGAGAACTGAATGAAATTTTCAGTTATTATAGATTGAAGCATTCTGAAACAAATATGAAACAATCTTACTTGGATGACCTGAAATTAAAGCATATAATTAGTTAGTTACCTAATTGTAGCTAATTACAACATTCAATTACTAGATCTAAACATCTATCAATTTCTTAAGAAAAGGTTAACATTTTTAAATAGCCTAAGTGTCCAAATAACATTCACACAAGAATTCACTATAACATGATTTTTAAATCTAATTCTCATGAATTTATAGGCCAAATGGAAGGAATTTCGTGTTTAATTCCCGTAAATTAATGGCCATTTAAATGATCTTGCGAGTGGGATTTTGTGGAACGCGATCGATTGGAACGTTGCGGTTGCGGTGAATTTAAACCCCATATCAGCAGGAAAAACACTGCTGGTTCGGATGGGTCCCAAGTCACCTTCTCGCAACCTGAAATTTTGATTAAAGGCATCTTAAGAAGCACTTTTTAACAAAGATCTTAGAGCAGAGCAAGATGGGTTACTCTCACGCAAACGTGTAGTACGCTCATGGGCGGATTCATGGGTGATTATAGGACCCATTTTAGCGGCCAGTCCCGCCATCTTGTTCCGCCATCTTGCTTCCGGCCAAAGATCGGATCTTTGTTTCCGCAGCGGGGAGAGGGAGTGCGCGGCCCGGGGAGAGGGGGTGTGGGGCCCGGGGCAGCGGGGAGAGGGGGTGTGGGGCAGCGGGGAGACGGAGTGCGCGGCCCGGGGCAGCGGGGAGAGGGAGTGCGCGGCCCGGGGAGAGGGAGTGTGGGGCCCGGGGAGAGGGAGTGTGGGGCAGCGGGGAGAGAGGCATAGGAGGGGGGGAGACATTGTAGTGTGGGGGCAGGCGAGGGAGTGCCGGGGGGGGGGGGGGAGGAGAGTTGAGGGGTGGGGATAAGGCCTAGTGTGTGTGAAGTTGCGGGGAGGTTTACAATGTTTCTTATTTAATGTCCCTTGTCTAGTCTGAAATAAAGTTCATAATTGGATCAGAAGAAATATAATTGTGTGTGTTATATGATTATATACATTTATATCACATTCATGTATGTGTGTTTATAAACATTTTATTCTTCAACAAGAATTAACAGAATTATGAACTAACAGAATTATGAATCTAACCCTATATCACACACAAAAACTTCCCCCGCAATGTCAATTACCCTGCGAGTCGGGTCGGTTCCGGTTACTACAAAATCAACTCAAACACTGCTTGTGAGCCATTTAAAAAGAAATGATTTAAAAAACATTAAAAAAGACAATTACCAGAGTCAAATTTTATTCTTGACAAGAAGTATGAACTGACAGAATTATGAATCTAACCCTATATCACACACACACAAACTGTTGCCCCGCAACATTGATTACACTGCGAGTCGGGTCGGGTCAGGTAGGCTGCTCCAGTTACTAAAATGGGCGGGGAAAAATGCCCAGGATCCCCTCCGTAGCGTACTACACGTCAGCCCATTGTATTTCGCAGGAGTAGCCCATCTTGCTCTGCTCTAAGATCTTTGCTTTTTAATGTAAAAATAAGCGGCGTACCTTGCCTTGTCCCCTACGTGAGATCCGTCCCGTTGTTGGCGTTCACGGCTTTACAAGGTAATTTTTAATTTACTCTAGCAATTAAATCATCCAGCGCAGTTTAAAAATAACTCCAGAGAACGAATGTCGGAGCGATTTTTCTTGAGCAACTAAACAGGCTGACGAACATCGATTTGAACAGCCTGGAGAAAACGGCATTTTAAACCCGCCCCCCTCTCAAAGGCGCCAAAGTTGCACACACGGGCAGTGACAGAACTGCAGCGCCTCTGAAGGTAAGATTTGTAACATACCTAATATTAATTGAAGACCTTGCCCATCTCTTGCGGCTCCATATTTAGATTTCTACTTTGGTATCTGATTACCATACTTACCTTAATATATTCACAAAATCTTTTTAGATTCTCCTTAACCTGATCTGCCAGAGCTATCTCATGCCCCCTTTTTGGCCTTGTTTTCCTTCTTACATATGATCCACAACCCGCTTTATTCAGGGATACATTTGATCCCAGCTGCCTTATCCTGACCCATTGCCTCTTTTTTTCTGACCAGACCCTCAGTTTCAGTATTCATCAACAATATAATCATATGAACTTTTAATTTTTGTCTTCCAAATATATATGACCAGCCCTAGATTAAAAATGTAACTGATATTTTTAAGAGTTTTAACTAGGTATGTGTTCCTCATACAAGTTAGACTTATACAATCATAAATTCCTTCATTCTCGTTAACATAGCACATGCATTTTTGCTCTATGCTCACAACCCAATTCCAAATAAACTGCCTTCAAGGACATTATCCATTATTGTTAATACTTTAAAACAAATTGAACATATTTCTTTCTCTGATCAGTCCAGAAGACATTCCTAAAATAAGTTGCACTGATCCATAGGTTGATGAATGGAGTGACAATTTACATTAGAAACTGTAATTTTCAATAACCTACTGCAAAGTATCCCCAGCTTGTCCTGAAATGTTCCTAGCCCTCCTGTACAATGATGATATCTTTCTATCCCTCATAGCATTCATCCTGTACCTGCAGGAAGCCTCACAATGTTGGCCTGGACTTGCAGCAGCTTCATATCACGGGGCACCCAAACCCCTTTTATCTACTTAACAATTCATTAGTCTACTTGAATTATGAAGTCTCCAAACTGCTCAGTGATGAACCTTCCAAGATTAATTTAACCGAGTCCTGTGAACAGGGAAAAAGTTTAAGAAAAAAAACAAAGTTTCAGTGAAGATTGTACTAATGGCTACAATGAAAATTACTATTTATTGAAAAAGTCAAACATAGACCTTAAAAATTCTCAACACAAGAAAGGAAATGTATACAAAAACATTTTGTATTTGAATTCCATTCTGAACTGCCCGTGTGGAATGTAAACCACTTATTTCAGATATTAAAACAAGAGTTGGCTCTAATTCTTAATACATACAGTACTAGCAAGTTCATTAACATATACTGTGAACCAGAGTTAACTGTAGTACATATATCAAATTGGTTATTAGCAGTCATTGCTAATGGCGCCAAAGGTTACAGGGAGAAGCCAGTGGAATGACATTGAGGGAAAAATAGATCAGCCACAATTGAATAGCGTAGACTCGATGATTCTACATTTCTAATCCTATGTCTTATGGTTTTGCAATTTTATAAATGTACCACTAATAATTGTTTGCAGACACAAAATGCTGGAGTAACTCAGCAGGACAGGCAGCATCTCTGGAGAGAAGGAACAGGTGAAGTTTCGGATCTCGGCCTGAAACGTCACCAATTCCTTCTCTCCAATGATGCTGCCTGTCCCGCTGAGTTACTCCAGCATCTTGGGTCTACCTTCGATTTATACCAGCATCTGCAGTTCTTTCCTACTAATAATTGCTTCATGTGACTAGGCTGCCGCAATGTTTATTGTGGAAAGCTATAGTAAGAATGCTCCCTGACATTGTAAGCTTTTCTTATATTTAACCGATATATAAACAATCTACTATCTATATTACTAAGTCTGTTCTTGACCGCTTTTGGCCATCTGTGTTGCGATTTCTGAGAGAACGCCGCCACCTACGACCGTCATTTTTGGCCACCTTGCTCAGAGCCCCCCTCCGCCGTATGTGTGCCGAGGATTTTTCCCGTCGATGAAAAATGACAGAGATATTAATGATTTTACAAAATTCCCCATTCTCTCTGCTGCCCCTGCTGGCGGCAGGGGGGAGGGACTATAAAACCAGGAAGTGGTGTGACTCAATCAGTGTCTGCAAGCTGGAGGAAGGCAGAGGGTCACGTTTCTCTGAGCTGTGAATAACACTGAACACATGTCTACTCAAATGTAAGTGTCCTTAGTGGTTCTAAAACGCTTGCAGAATGTGTCTATTGGTTCTAAAAAGTTTGCAAAAAGTGTTTATTGGTTCTAAAATGTTTGCAAAAAGTGTCTCTTTTGGTTCTACAATGCTTGCAGAATGTGTCTTTTTTGGTTCTAAAATGGTTTTTTAGGTTCTCCCCCCTCTTGCCTCTCCCAGAGAAAAAAAACAAAGAAGATACAAAAGAGAAACAAAAACCATACGTGCCACCGAAAGAACTCTAACACCCAAACTCCACCACCACTCTCGACTCCCCCCCCTCTCTCCCCCCTTTCCTCTCCTCCCTCTCTCCCATCTTTTTCTCCATCCCCTCCCCCACCATTTCTCCCCTAAACCCCCTCCCCTCCACCCTCCCTGTTCCCCACCTCTCAGCACACCCTCTCCCCCCTCTCCTAAACCCCCTCCCCTCCACACCCCCTACCCTCCCCCCCCTCCCTGCTCCCATCACCCCCCTTAGCACACCCTCTCTCTCCTCCCCTCCTCCCCCACCTTTCCCCCCTCACCCATCCTCCCTCTTATCCTCTCCACCCCCCTATCCCTCTTGCCCCTCTCTCTGTGTCTCTGTCTCTCTCTGCCCTCACTCTCTATCCCCCCCCCCCCTCTCTAGATGTGACTGCAAGTTGGGGGCTATGCGTCAGTAGATAGGGTGGTTATGGGGTAAAAGGAGCAAATTAATAATATTAATATATCAAGGGGGTAATTAGCGTGAGTGCGGGTTAGTGTGTGTGACGCTGCGTGCCGCCTCCCCCCCCCCCACACAACCGCACGTTGTGGGAACAGACCAAATGGGTCTGCACTTGGTCTAGTAAGTTATATAATTTAAAGCTGGTGGTCATCGGCACGCATTTGCAGTTTATTATCTGATTCAACAAGCAGTAATGTTAGATTTGTTGAAATATTATAGCTTTGATGGAGGTTGTTTGTATTGGAGTAGAATTGTTGAAATATTACAGCAATGATGGAAGTTGTTAAGCTCGCACTAGTTTTTATGAAATCCAATTAATCCTATTCAGTGGCTCTCCCTCCATCTCTTCAACTTTGCCCACTTCAAGTACGAAAGCAATTCCCTTTTGAAAGCCAGAATTGAATTGGCTTTCCATCACACCTCAAGGCTGCGTGCTCAGCCCCTGCTCTACTCATAGAAACTAGGTGCAGGAGTAGGCCATTCGGCCCTTCGAGCCTGCACTGCCATTCAACATGATCATGGCTGATCATCCCCCATGGTATACTCACGACTGTGTAGCCGGACACAGTGCTAACTCCATCTTCAAGTTTGCCGACAGCACCACCGTTGTTGGGTGAATTACAGATGATGATGAGTCAGAAGAGTATAGAAAGGAGATTGATCGACTGACCAGATGATGCCAGTACAACAACCTTGCTCTTAATGTCAGTAAGACCAAGGAACTGATTGTGGACTTTGGAAGATGAATGATGAGGTCCCACAAACCTGCCTATATTGACGGGACAACGGTGGAGAGATTCAAATTTGAAGCTTCTGAAATTTGGTGTACATCTCTGAAGGACCCAGCATACTGATGCAATTATGAAGAAAGCCAATCAATGCTTCTACTTCCTGCGAAGATTGTGGAGAAATGGTATGTCAGAGAGAACTTTCTTGAACTTCTACAGGTGTACAGTAGGAAGCATATTGACTGGTTACATCACTGCCTGGTTTGGCAACTTGAACGAAAAGACTGCAAAAAGTGGTGAACATTGCCCAGTCCATCATGGGTACTGCATTCCCCCACCATTGATGGGATTTACAGGAGTCGCTGCCTCAAAAAGGTTAATTGGCTTCGGTAAAATAAAATTGTAAATTGTCCCTAGTGTATAGGACAGGGCTAATCTAGGGGTGATTGCTGGTGGGCGCGTACTTGGTGTGCCGAAAGATCTGTTTCCACGCTGCATCTATAAAATCTAAAGTCTAATGAAACAGCTTAAAGAGAGCAGGTGAAATGACAGAAATTCACTACTGTTCAGAGTATCAAATTTTAATTTGCTTTCATACACTTTAATTGAACACAATGAAATTTGGACCTTAGAACTAAGGGCAAATTAAAAATATGTACATTAGGCTTTTTTATTTTCTATGATACAGACTTAAATTTCTCAAAATGGCACAATTTAAATTTTACATTCTTGAACTGTCTTCACAATAAAATGTAGAATCGTGAACTATTTCAGTTGTTCTACACAGTTATGGTTGATTAGAGAATCAATGTAAAGAAACATCGAACTTGTACACACAATGCTTCTAGAGAGTAACTATTTTCTGTCAGATGACGACATTATTCTTTATATTTGCTATTGGTACAGTCATATGGCTTCCACCACTGCGAAAACTGCAGCACTTTCTTCCTCTGATCATCAAAGTTTTCTCTGAGTGGTTTCCGCCATCGCCGTGGCTCTAGGTCTAACATGCCACCAACAATTTCCTTTAAAAAAAAAAGGCATAGATACGCTGATGTCAATAATTTGTATGTAAAGTAAAATAAGATGTTATTTCTGTTCCCTGTGTTATTTCTGTTTCACCTATTATCCCACACACACAATTTCCTTCCTCTGTGGGGAGAGGTTGTTGGGACAAAGAGGTGTGTTCTCCAATTATGAATTCTGACTTCCTCATTTAGTTTCTAATATTAAAACAAAAATTGTAAATTTTGTCCAATGTTTTCCATTAATTCTGAAATTTAAAAAAAAATTGTTCTTCTATGACACTTCTGAAGACTGTTTTATATTTACATTGCCTTCCTTGTGCAGCTCTGTTATTTTAGTGAATTGCAATCTAAATTCTGGTCTCACACTCAAAATGAGATTAAGGAATTTCATTGCACCTTGGTGTTAATGAGAATCAAATAATCTGAATCTGAATCATCAGACCCGGCAGGGTAAGCATTTCAAATATCATCATTGGTATATTACCTCCGGAGGTTGAGTCAAGACATTAACCATTTAATGAGTTTTTATTAAACTACTAGACAAAGTGGAACCCGTTGGGACCCTGTCACACGGGAGGTCTGGTCCCCCAACACAATATTCCACCACTAACCCGTAGCCCCCAACTGCGCAGGCTCGGCTCATTTCTCCTCATCCCCCAGCACTCCATCCCTCCTCTTCACCCTCCCTCTTCTTTCCCCTCTCCTCCTCCCTTCCCTCACCTCTCCCTCCCTATCCACTACCCTCAGTCACTCCCTCCTCTCCCCTACTTCCTACCTCCCCTACTCTCCCCTCTACTCCCTCTATTCTCCCTCCTCCCTCTTCTACCCTCCCCAATACCCCTCACCTCTCCTTTCCCCTACCCTGTCACTCCCTCGCTCCCTCCATAACTCCTCTCCCCACCCCCCTCCTCTCCCTCTATCCCCCCTCCTCACCTCCCCCACTTTCCCTCCCTACCCCGTCCTCTCAATCCCCCCACCCTCCCTCCTCACCTCCCCAGGAACTCAAGATTGCCGCTCCTCTCCCTTCTTGCGTGCCCCGGGAGAGCATCAGCTGTCGGTGCCCTCAGAGCCAGGCTCAGCGTCCAGGCCTCAGGATCACCGCAGGAAGGACGCGCCGACAGACAGGCAGGTGGGTCACAGCGGCAGGCAGACGGGATGCGCCGGCAGGATGGTGGGCGCCGGCAGGAAAGTGGGCCACGCCGGCAGGAAGTTGGGCCACGCCGGCAGGAAGGTGGGCCACGCCGGCAGGAAGTTGGGCCACGCCGGCAGGAAGTTGGGCCACGCCGGCAGGAAGTTGGGCCACGCCGGCAGGAAGGTGGGCCACGCCGGCAGGAAGGTGGGCGCTGGCAGGAAGGTGAGCCGCGGCCGGTGACTGACAGTGGAGGCGGCCAATCAGTGCGGCGATGGTGCAGGAAAGGGCGTCGCCGTCCCGATTGTGACTGACAGGAGAGGAGACCAATCTGCGCATGCGTGTTTCTTAAGATATTTAAACCTTAATAACTTTTAAAATATACCACCGATCGGAACAAAACTTGGTGCATTTGCTGCACAGGAGAACGGTGGGTAAGGTGGCGAAAAATCGTAGCGCAATCACGTACCGATTTTGCTCAAATGTGAAAACAATGCAAACCAGAAGATAACAAGATGAGAGTTTTAGTTATGCATGTATAGATGAGATAACTTAAAGAAGAATCACATTCACTGCTTGTGCCACTCCATAGCAATATCAGTCATCAGCAATTAGGTTACCTTTCCAAAATAAAATGGAAACATGTCCTCATTTTCAATGATGTGAGCAAATCCACCTTGAAGACCAAAGTCCACAGAAAAATAAGGAAGACCTTTAGGTACCTGAAAACAAAACAATTGTTATTAATACTAGTCGGCATCCTTAAATGCTGTTGATTTTACAATGTGTAGTTACCAGTATCTAATTTAGTATGGGAGTCAAAAGGGAAAAGGCAGGAGAATGGGGTTGAGAGGGAAAGACATCAGCGATGATTGAATCGCAGAGTAGACTTGATGGGCCGAATGGCTTACTTCTGCTCATATGACTTTCAAACTTATGAATAAATAAAAAGCACTGTAAGGAAACAAATACCTAAGTGTGGACCCGTTGGGTCCCCCTCCCCAACGCAATATTCCACCACTCACCCATACACAAGGCTATGATCAATAAAAATGGTGATCCCGGCCTGGCAACCCTCCCCCAACTGCGCAGGCACGGCTGACGGGTCCCCATTGAAATGCCAGAGATCCCTATTGTGATGTGAGTCCAAATGGCCCGGCAACCCTCCCCCAGCTGCGCATGCGCGGGCCGGCAAGTGGGAGCGCAGCGGGCCCGGGGGGTAGAAAATAAATTAAAGTTTTTAAAGGGAATTACTTTGTCAAATCGACGAAACTTGCTACTGCACACCCCAGGCGAATGGTGAGTAAGGTGGGCCTAAAATTGTAGCACTATCATGTACCGTTTTGGCTGTATTTTGGGCATATACACACACACACACACATATAGTCTATATATATCATATATAATATATATATATATAGTATATATATATATATATATATACTAAGATATCTAATATATTATTATATATGTGTATCTCTATATGTCTTTTCTTATATATTTAGATGGGGGTGTAATATATATTATTATGGTGTTCTATATATGTGGGATTGTTATACACTATCTTAACACACATAATATAATACTCACCCACATATATATCTATTGATTCTATCTATATTGCTCTCTATATCTATCACATTATCTATATCATCCCACCTCTCTATATATATTATGTATATATATACACATATATATATATATATACACATATATATATATATATATATATACACATATATATATATATATATACACATATATATATATATACACACATACATACAAGATTAAAAATTATAATTCAATCAACATGAATTTTTATTAAAATATTTCAGCTTCTGGACTACTCTTGTTAATATTTACAAATCTTTCACTGGCATTTTGTATAATGTTTAAAACATTAGTTAAAAACTGCTCTTTATTTTTAAGAGTTCTCAGAGATATTACAATTTACTGTGTAGGAAAGAACTGCTGATGCTGGTTTAAATCGAAGGTAGACACAAAATGCTGGAGTAACTCAGCGGGTCAGGCAGCATCTATGGAGCGAAGGAATGGGTGACAATTTATAGTGACTGGTTGATGAGCCTTCTTGGAGATACTGTTGTTTCTAGAGGCTGGTGATTGATTAGAATTGATGTCAGATGAAAATAAATCCTTGTTTCTGGATTCAGTTTAGATCCATAACTATGATGCATATTAGGAAATATCACGTCCATGTGATTAAAACATAAGCAAAATCTGAGTGCCAACCCTTCAGCTTCTTTTCGCTTTCTTGTTCTTTTCACAAGTGAAATATCAGAAGATGTCAGTTCGATTATAGTAATCTATCAATACAATTTATTTGGGTTTTTCGTTTTTTTCAGTCAGAATTTTAAAACACTATTTACCAACTTTCTTTCTTGGATATTGTAGAATATACCAGGCAGTTTTCCTCCTGATTTGTTATTTATTCCTTCTGCTTCCTTACCCAACTATTTTAAGCACGGTGATTTCCTTAATGAAACTCATTGTTTATATGGAAAAGACAAAAGCTCTACTTTGTCATATGGGACAATAATAAACCGAAACAAACACTAAAAAAAATCTGGAAATTCAAAGCTATTCTCAGCTGAATGCAGCTTGAAATTTGAGTATTCCTGTGCATTGTGGAATGAAAATTCCACAATGCAGATATAGTTGCTTAAACTTTAACAATATCCAGCTGCTTTATTTAATCTTAAATATATTTATTCTATAAAAAATAACTTAATTCAATTATTTCATACAGATATTTGCAGAATGTTTAAATAACTGTGATAACTACTTACAGCTCTGCGAATATCCCTGTTGGAGATGTCAACTAGCTTCTTATTCATGGCCCACTCTTCATCTGCCTCCATTATAGCTTTCTTTTATAAATTGCACAAGTAATAAAGAAATATAATTACATTTAGAAAAAGCAATACATCATTGCCATTTTCCTTTTATTTTCCTATTGTTAGCTTTTTTACAAGGAAGACATCAATTACCATTTTATGAAAAGTTAAACACTTTTAATGATCTACACAAAGTACACAATATCATTATCACAGGCCAAAAAAACTGATGACATTGTGTTTCAAATCTATGAAGTTACCAAGTATATTTTCCCCACACAATTTTGTATTTACATTTTTTTAAACTTATCCTTTATTGACTGAAAGATATAACATGGAAAGAGGCCCTTTGGCCCACAGTTCGACCATCAAACGCCCGTTCACATTAGTTCTGTGTTATCCCACTTTTGCCTCCACTGTCTACACACTGGGGGCAATTTATAGAGGCCAATTAACGTAAACCTGGACGTCTTTGGGATGTGGAGGAACCTGGGGCACAAGGAGGAAATAGAACATAGTCACAGGAAGAAGATGCATACAAGCATAAAAGTAATTTATAATGTAGGCCTGAGAGAAAGATAAATTAAGTTTTAATATTGTAGGATTGAACCCGGGACTATGGCGCTGTGAAGCAGCAACTTTAGCAGCTGCACTACTGTGCAACCCTGTACTTGGTAACTTCATAGATTTGAAACACAATGTCATCAGTTTTAATTAGTAGCAGCGAATGATTGCATCCAAGTTAAACAAATGTGCCAAGCAACTGTAAAGTCCAGAAAAATATATATATATATATTTCCTTCTTTAAATTGGTTGGTCCTCAGAATTTCTTATATTTGATTTAAATTAAAGCGTACATGAAGAGCGATGGGAATTATCAATTTGTAGACAGGAGTTGCACTTGAGCATACAAGCATAAAAATAATTAAAATCATACACCCTAGAAATGGAAAAAATATTTTTTAACAATGTACACTATATTATACAATAGCATATTTTCCCTTTTATAATTACTAACATACACTACAGTTAAATAATTCCTACTTTTCTAAGGGAGAATTATAGTACAGCAGAACATTCTTACTTATCATACTCTTAGCTCTCGCTAATAAAGATTAATTTGTTGGGTGTAGCTATATGAATATTCAACATTTAAGATGTGATAGATCCTAGAATTGCATTTAATTGTCAATGAGAACCTCCTTCAGAATAATGGGAATAGTTATTTTGGGGCAGATTATTCATTACTTCAGGGTAGATTACTCATTACTTCGGAGAAAGTTATTCATTACTTCGGGGAAGATTATTCATTACTGACTGCTGATACAAAACAATTTCCAACCCTCAGTACTGGGTATTTTATGTCATCTGCCTTATCTCAGACTGCAATGTTTTACATTGCTATTGAAAGGTTGCTTACAAAATGGCTTAACTGTTCACTAGCAAGCATTTTTCTACTTAAAATAGACGTTGTAATTGAAACAGCAATTCCAAAAGGCAGTGTGCTGCGCTGATGCTGTTATTTTTTACAAAGGTGAAGTTCAATGGTAGGCTCTTAAACTGAAAGATGTCTAGGGATTGTGCTGGGAAACTGGTGGTAATAGCGATGAAGGATTTCTAACTACGCAGTAATCTACCACCTGTTTCTTTTGAAAATGTTGATTGATCTGTGTTTTTAGCACTTCTTGTTTTAGTTCCTATTCCCTCCATGATTCTTCCTTCTGTCTCCTGAACTGGCCGTTAATTGGGTTCATCTTGATTTTAAATGTCTTTTGTATAATTAATTCTTCTTTTGTGACCTCGAAGATCTTCAAATTGTGACCTCAATAAAAAATCAGATTTTATCTTCTTTCTAATATTTATGTACCTTCCCCTAACTGTGCAAGAACTCGGCACACCTGACTTCCAACTAGTGGTACATGGCCTCTTCACTTTAATATTATAACTGGGCTCACTTAACCTCGTTCTGATGAAGGAGCTACAACTAAATTGGAATTTGTTTTAATAGGAATACAAGCCTTTCTTTGGGAAACTTGGCTGAGCTTGGCTGAGCCTGCAACTGTCCAAGGAGGTACTGAGGCTTTGTGCATCACAACCTTCAATTCAAGTGAGTGTTACTGTTATCTACCATTGGCAGAGTTCAGATCAGAAAGAGAAGTGCAAGTCTCAATTTTTTATCTGTCTTTGCTTTATAAGAAAATAATGCACTAAGTTCCTTCAAAATCACATTTCCTAAATGTAAGACTAATTATCTAATTATATTAAAAAGGAATAAAATATCTTGCTACCATGCCAATGTATTGAAATATCCATAAAGATTAGCAATTAATTTGTTTTCCTAATGAAATGTCATTACTGCATTGGAAACCTATTCTAGGGGTTCTTCGTTATCTATTTTTTTAATTACCAATGCTTCGATCATTTCTGCGCGCATTCAGAACTTACCTTAAAGTAGATAGGAGCCATGTCTCCAAGTTCTTTTGGCAGTGGAATACATTCATACACCATATGAAACCGTTTCTTCAAACTCATATGTGTCTCAAAAAAGACACAGTCAAGATCTTTATCTGCTAACATTTTCACCAAGGCTTTTCGGAAGAGCTGTCAAAGAGATAGAACGTAATCTCATGACTAAAAATGAATCACACGACAGTATACTCCCAGCCATCTGATATCCATGGGAAGTGGGGTAACAATTACCTGAACATGTCATTTGTAAGAGAATTATGAGAAAAACTATCACACACTAGCATTCAATGCATGAATTTTTAAATAAATTGCTGAACTATTTGTCGCCGTGTATTGCACAGCAGGACACCTGGAGGATACCCATGTGGTCATGGGGAGAATATGCAAACTCCACACAAACAGCATCCAAGGTCAGGATCGAACCCGGGTCTCTGGTGCTGTGAGCTGCTGAGAGGCAGCAGCTTTTAATAAGTAACATTTTCTAGTACATTAGTTGTACAAAACCCATGCAACGTCCGATAATTTAGATTTTTGGTTTATTTAAAAACTGCAATATTTTAATCAAGTACAAAACTGATTTACAGTATTAATCTAACCTGCATTTCCTCCCAGATATCTTCATCCAATATAGTAGCAGCAGTATGATGCTGGAGAGGCACTATTAGGCAGTGACCTTCTGTCATTGATTGGTAATTGGGTAGGCACAAATATACCTGGGGACGAGAGGATGAATTAGGATGAAAAGAAAATGGTTACTTCCGCTAGTTTAATATATTTTAAAGCCTAGTTTAAGTTGTAGTTTCTCCAATGTATAAATACAAGCGAGTTGTCTCATATCATGTTTTAAATAAATCAAAGCAAATTCTGAAGTAGAATGAAAAAAAAGGTAGATTTTGCTGTGATATTTCCTAATAGCTATCCATAAACAGTCAATAGTAAAATAGTTAGATTGTAAAGTGTTTTGATCAGTAGGGTGGTTATATTAGTGTTTACATGTATTGTACACCATTTTACTCAGCTCAAGTAAGACAAGATCATCACAAGATGGAACAGAAAAATATACAAACATTTTCAATGAGACTAGGCTTGACAAGGGGGAGAGTAATGGCAGAAACTGTAGACACAAATCTCACACCACAAGAAGGGAGATAATAGCGACAATTAATGCCAATTCCCTCATGCACGAACTGCTCATCACTGCTCCACGAAACACAATAACTGGATCATGACAAATAACATGTTGAGCACATTCTTGCCATTGCGTTCTAATAGAGCATTCAGTTATTATACGTCTGTGCAATTACTCCTTGGGGAAAATTAGGTAATTCTTAACTATTGGTCAAATAGTCTTTGGTCCACCACAAAACTATATAATGAATCATATTAAATAATAAAGAATCAAAAATATAATTTGTTAATAATGTAGGGTTTTCCTTTTGACTAACTGGCAGCAATGGCCCTTAGATGAGTTTTCAATTCAGGACAATTTTAGGTGGTTGAGAACACGAGATTAAATCAGTACAGGGAATGCAAAGATCATTGTTAACAGTTTGTTCATTTGCAGTGACTTTCAAAGGGTTATTTACTGACCTTTACACCAATAGCAATGATAAGGTGCTTTGGAAGTTCAGGGTTATCAAAGCAATACCGGCATTTCTCCATACGTCCAGCCCAATGCTTGTGCTCGTGTATAGCTCTGCTCCGTTGCCTTTCATGTTCACGGCCTGGCTGCTCTTTCTTGGCAGCTTGAGACACAAACATGTCATCCAATGTGTAGTAATCTCTATCCATCTTCTCCATAAACTACAGAACAATAAAAATGAACAGATGAAAATACAAAACAATTGCCTTAAAAATTGATCCTTGATCTTTATGTCACACATAGAAATAACCTTCAGGCCCAAAAGCAAGTCATATAAAAGCTGAAAAGAGATTTATTTATTTTATGGCATTTTACTTCCACAAATTAGATTTTCACTCATTTTACAGTGATTGTAGTTAACATTTTAAGGCCAACATCTTGAAGTGGAAAGTAAAAAAAACTGGGTATTTAAATATTTGGGGTTTATTTCAATGATCATCAACAATTTCAACATAATTTCATCTCCAACCAAGAAATTCCTAGTACAAGTTTATCTGGTTATGGAGCAAATCTGTTTTCTCATCAGCATAATTTGAAATTTAAATAAAATGTTGATTAAAATAATTCATTAGATGCCATTCCTTGTATTAATCAAATGCAACCTCAAGTACATTATCTAATTGTGGAAAATTTGATGAAGTTATTAGTTCTGCTCTGTAACTTTTAGCCATTTAGTAACTTTTAGCCATTTCTGTTATATTCAAAAACTATTAGAAAATGGCATGTTAATCATTTCTATATGTGGAGAGTTAATAGTATTACTTTTCTTGTCAATGCATACATCTGGTTAGATTATGCTGCAGTCCTTCCCAGCATAGAACCTCTCACAGCCTCCCAAAGCACTTGCATGTTCTGCAATACGTTATACAGTCTTAAATATGAAACTGACCATGGAAGCCAAAATGAGCAAATATTACTTTTCTGCACCACATGTCACACTAGCATTTACAATTTCAGTACAGATCAGATGCTTGCATTGTGGAAGCTCAAAGCTGCTGACTTTTAGTTTTTTTAGAAATGCAGAACAGGCCATTTGGCCCGAGTCGGCGCTGACCAGCGATCCCCACACACTACCACTATCCTACACACACTAGAGACTATTTACAATTTTACCAAAGCCAATTAACCTACAAACCTGTGCTTCTTTGGAGTGTAGGAGGAAACCTGAGCACCCGGGGAAAACCCATGCAGGTCACGGGGAGAACTTGCAAATTCTGTACTGACAGCACCCGTGGTCAGGATCGAACCCAAGTCTCTGGCGCTGTAAGGTAGCAACTCTACTACTGCACCACCGTGCCGCCCCATCAACTGTGGCAGCAAGATTTTTGTTCAACATTGTCAACCTCCACTATCCTTTTGTTAAGCTTTGTTCCTCCTGATCACCTGCAGTGCTTTGAATGTTTAAGACTTTCTTCAAACAAAAATAAGATAGAGATTCTTAGTGTCGAATACTCAATGGACACATTTGAGCATTTACATTACCCTCGACATCCCATTTTCTCAAATAAGATCATTTTTTAGAAAGGAAGGTAGGTATTTCTTCAAGATGTGTACTATATCGATTGATGGACCAAAATGGTGCTGTGCTTTGGGAATTGAAATAGTAATGCAACTATATATCTAGCAATCTACATCTAGGTTAAACAAAACTATTTTATTGGCCTTAGGGGTATGGAATGTATCCCGAGTTTATGAAAGACATTCAACTAATGCAAAATTATATTTTTTGTCTGTAACCCTGTATGAATAAAGTTGATGAATCCAAGATTTTAATATTGTTATCTTGTACTAGATACTACTTATAGCAATCATTTTTTTTAATAGTAAATATTAGTAAATAGTAAACAGTAAATATTATATTGATCCATGATCTAACTTCTTGAACATTTTAAATTATAACATGTTCTAAGAATGCTGGAAATTATGCAATGAGTAGAATCAATTAGTTATTGTTTTTTAATTCAATTTGATATATGACTTAAAATGGGGTATTAAATACTTCATTGAGAAATATTTTCTTTTTAAGTGAATATTTCAGAGGACAGTGAGAGACAGTAAGGTTCGTTGATATAGAAGTTGAAAAAGCAAATTTAACTCAAAGTTGCCAATATATTTTACAGGAGCAATCTTCAACCAATGTTTGACATCATGCCACAGAGCAAGGGGATTGCGATGTTACCACACCAGAAGTCAACAAGCACACCAGCAATGGGTGAACAAGACTAGGAGAATGTTATGTTGTGCAAAACTTAGATTTGAATGCGCATTCAAGAGTGCAAAATGGAAAGCTTTTCAATAGAATAATTGATCACTTGAAAAGATTACAAGAGCATTTCTGTGCTTTCGGCACCAGATGAGCTGATTAGTACAATGAACGAGGCCCACTCAAGACCATGGTTACAAAAAGGCTACAAGAGAATTATACAAGAGGCTATAATGAATTTAAAATAATATCCTAATTACCCACTGTTATAAGATGAACTTACAATACACTATTCAAAGATTATAATGGGTAACTAGCTAAATTACTCATGTACAATAGACAGCACTATCCTCTGTTCCTGAGTTAACTCACTGCTGAGTATTTCCAGAATTTTCTGTTCTAGCTGCACTATTGCAAATTCACCGACAAGATACCAGGCTTTAAATAAAATAATCTTCAAGATAGTTTTAAACATATGTAAACAATAATCTTTTGGCTACATTATACATGTCATAAGACTACATTATACATGTTATTTCCACAAATATTTAAAAACAACAATAACACCATTTATTACATTTAAGAGTCCATGTCTTCTGTGTAAATATTATCATTGCAAGGTTCTACATCTATAAACTTTTGATTTTGATACATATGTATTTGAAATGGACTTCAGGACCAGAATATTAACTGGACCACTGAAGATTAACATGGTATGCTCAGATTTCATACAACAAAGGAAGTTATATAGCTAAGACTTTGCAACATAACATTTCAAGAACTGTAATCAAGAGCACTGAAACACCAAGACATCAAGTCATTTGACTGGATGAATGTTAAACTGTAACAAATATTAAAATTAAAAATTTAATTTTAATTTGTCCACTAAACTTCTGAGAAAACGGAACTGTTGTCCTAATGAAACATTTAATGGAGCCAATGTTAAAAATTACATTGACCTAGTAAAATAAAATAACTCAGTGCCTAAAATCATCACTATCATTTACTCAAAATCTCCTACTGTTATCTATCAACAGTTAATGTCTTCCTATTTAAAACCTATATCACATTTATCCTCCGACCCCTTTATGGGATATTTCAGATCATTTCTAGACAGGCTGAATTAGTTGCCAATCTAGGTAAAACTGGCCCGATGAATTGTTAAGAAAGTTAAGCAATACGATGTTGATTTCAGCAGCCCTCTGTAGAAATTTGGATGCTAAGACATATATTCAGAATTAATAAAAACACAAGAAACTGCAGATGCTGATTCACAAAAAAAGACACAAAGTGCTGGAGTAATCAGCAGATCAGGCAGCATCTCTGGAAGTCATGGATAGGCGATGTTTCAGGTAGGAATTCTTCTTCAGTCTGAAGAAGGGTCCCGACCCGAAGCATCACCTATGCATGTCTTCCAGAGATGCTGCCAGACCCGCTGAATTACTCCAGCACTTTGTGTCTTTTTTTCCAGAATGAATGAGCCAGATAACTAAACTCCTTTAATTAAAGCTGGGAATAGGAACTCAAAGACTGTGACCAGGGACTCACAGCTGGTGCAGGAAGGGTGTGTGGGAAGAGGACCTTGGTGGAGAGGCGGACCGAGGCATGTGGAGTCTGAAGAATAGCGACTTGGCTAGATTAAGAGTTTAGAAATGTTTTCCCCTGAGTCACTCACGTATATCAGTTTAATTTAAAATTTGAGATTGATAAGAATTATCTAAAGCCAGTAAATGGTTTAGGGGGGGAAAAAAGCAGCATTGAGTTAGATAACAGGCTGAATCAGTCTGAAGATGGGTCCTGACCCAAACATCACCTCCCTATGTCCTCCAAAGATGCTGTCTGTCCTGCTGAGTTATTCCAGCGCTGTGTTGTTTTGTGTATTAACCAGCAACTGCAGTTCTTTGTTTCTACCTAGTTTTAAGGTAATTCCCACTAACGTAAAATCTTTCTTACATACGGGTTTATGGAACGTAACCCTTATGCAAGTCGGGGAGTGGCTGTACAGTACTCTTGTCCTAGACAATAGCAACAAGAAATCACAAAGCTACCTAGCTCCATGTTCCATGTATGTTCTATGTACAAAGCTCCAGTATTGTACAGCATAACCAAATCGTGGGAAAAAACTATAACATAATGTGTTGAGGGCTGGCCATCCTAAACTAGATTACAAGAATCATTTATTTAACTTGATTCAAATAAAAACTTAGTTTACTTGCTTGTTATTTTGTGTATTTTGACCTCTCCTCTGCAGAGAAGGAATAAAAATAGTAAGCAAAATATTTCAATGTTGTTTTAGCTGGAACGGGAGCATGGGAATGGGCACAAATGTCACCATCTAAAAGGTTGTCTCTCCACTTAACTAGTGATATGTCACCAATTGTTTCTCTCCCTCCAGCAACCTGCTCATGTTAAGAAAACTCACAAATGCAAACACCCATCAACAGTAATTCGACAGATGTTTAAAGACAACAATTACCTATAAAACCGCTTACCTGCACAGCAGAAATAATAAGTCAGCAAACATAGCAGAATAACAAGAGCAGAAATAAAGAGAAAAGGGACCTGGTTTCCGATGTAGTCAGGGTATTGCATATTGTGTACATTTGCACAAAATAATCTAATTTGGGCGAAGTAGCAAGGAGGCAAGAGGATGTTTGATAGATTTTACACGTCAAAATTGGCTTAAAACTAGGTAGAAACAAAGAATTGCAGATGCTGGTTAATACACAAAAGGATACCAAGTGCTGCAATAACTCAGCGGGTCAGGCAGCATACAAGAAAAGTCCAGTGGTAGGGAAATTATTGAGGGAAGATTTTTAGGCAACGGATTTACTTGCATTTGGAAGCAGGGTCCTAGTGGGGACAGTTATCATATTTTGTGTAGTGGAGATCCTGTCTCACAACTTGATTTCAGTTTCTTGAGGAAGAGATGAAGATGGTTGACGAGGGCAGGGCAGTAAACATTGTAGGGTCGTAAGCATTTGGCTTACAGCCCTGCATCCCTAATGGTAGGCTGGTCCACAAGATTAGTTACATGAGATCCATGGTGAGCTGGTGAATTGGCTTGGGACACAGAAGACTGGTGGAGTGGTACCATGGTGTTTTTTCTAATTGAAGATCTATGACCCATAGTGTTCTACAAGGATGATGTTGATCTCTGTTGTTTGTAATATATACTAAAGATTTGAATGAAAATGTAAGTGGTCAGATTAGTAAATTTACAGATGACATGAAAACATGGTCACCTGTGTTGTTTCCCAAACTTGCTGAAAACGACACAAAGCACAAAAAGCAGGAGAGGCTTGTGACTGGAGTCCACAAATTGTACAGTTCATGGGTACAATGTTGATACCATGGAACTAAGTAGTTTGTTCTCTTTTTCCACATTTGTGTCTCCTTCCAGAGGTTAACTTGTGGGAACTTGTTTGTGTCTGTGACAGAAGAGTCTGAATAAGAGTCTTAACCTGAAACGTCACCTATCGAGTCTGAAGAAGGGTCTCGACCCGAAGGTTCACCTATCGTGTCTGACCCAAATCGTCACCTATCCATGTGGTCCACAGATGCTGCCTGACCTGCTGAGTTACTCCAGCAGAATGTGTCCTTTTATGTATTAACCAGCCGCCACAGTTCTTTGTTTCTGCTTGATAGGCATTTTGGCTTTATTTCCTATGAAGGGCCTCAATGTAATGATTGTCACATTCACCATTTAGTCACAAGAAATGTTGTCTTCTAATGTACAGATAGTATTGCCTCGAAACATCTCTTCCTTCCAAGGAAGCAGACATAAGCTATAATTCATCTTAAATAATAGATCTTGTAGTTTTCATTTAAAGATTCATAACTCACAAAGGTGTTTTCTGCCGACAAGAGCATCTATGGAGAGTCTATGCCAGGAGGAGGAGGAGGGGATTTAACTTTTTAATTCGCTGACCACAATGCTAGAGAACAGTCATCATCATTGGAAAAGAAAACATTAGCAAAGCATCGAATAATTATTTTGGGGAAAGATGGAATGTACACATTCTCCACAATAATCAAATAGTTTTCTGCAAAGTGGAATAATGGAGGAATATGTTGTAAATAAATCTGCCAAGAAAGGAACAGTTCCCCCATGAAACTTCAAGCATGGCTTCCACATATGACCAGGATTATGGCTGCAGAAATTTCATATGTCTTAAGATAGAAAATGTTGATTTAATTTTTAGTCTTTAATTAGGCACATTAGGCATTCTGAAGACAGCACTGAGTTTAGCAATTGCAGTGAGTGAACATTTTCAGCATCATTATTCCAGCTCTCTCGTAGAGTGATAAAATATAAATTCTACATTTTGCCTATTCTATCCTTTTGTTACCTTGCACTATTATGCAGCAGGATTATGGAATGACTTCCAGCATTCCTGTTTTCATATCATAATTGAAGCAACATCAGAATTTTGTTTCTGCAGTTCGTTTATTCGGGGGATGAGGGATGAATCATGCACCCAGGTATTAAGAAATAAAACTGGGTCAAGATATCACTCTTCAGCCAAAATGGGCAAGTAGAATAACATCCAGTTACCAGATTGCACTTGGATCCCACAGTTAATGAATACCCCTCCTTATAAAGAAATAACATTGTAAATAAATAGAATTATAGTCTAAGTAATGTACAAGATGGTAATATTGCGACTGCAACTCAAGTTGACAGATATTCTGATATTATACGTTGAGCAAAGTGGATCCTTACTTTAGAAGCCATGCGCGAGAACCTTTCATTTTGATCCTCCGCAGTCGTCATTTTCTCTTGTCTAACCAAATCCTGCAGACTCAGATTATCATCATCCTGAAAGTACCTAATCCGCTCTCCTGCATGGTGAGTCTCAATCTGAAACAAACACATGTTTTATTACAATTGCACCAGTTTTTAAAAAAGCCACCGAGTGTCTCCGTCAATCCATCTTAGAAGCAATATTACGGCATTATTAAAACTCAGAGCTTCATGCAAATTGTCTGAGGAAAACAAATCATGGATAAGAGAATAAAGTAATATTGTTGCAGAACTTCCTGTTTATGATGCTTTTTAGCATCATGACCTCATCGACCTTCACAATAAATCAAAACCAAAAGAAAATAATGATGCCAATTGACCCGTCAGGCCTGCCAGCTATACCCCAACATTAATCTGTCCTTGCATAGATCTTGAATCATCCATTGAGTACTTCCACAGTTCTCCATTTTTATTTTAAAATAACTTGATTTTTAGAAACTACCTGCTCAGCTTTATCATTTCATTCAAGTTAAAGAGGATATGGGGCAGGGTTATTTTTGGGTCAGATATTCTGGTAAAGCTTTCTGCTGACAATGGTCAGTATCTTTTGTATGTACGTTTTCTTCTTCATGAATGATACATCCATTAGGTCTCATCTGCGTTTCTATCTTTACTTCTTTTTTTTTTAATTATGTATTATAATTTTCCCTTTCACTATTGTGCTTTTGACCTTCACATTGTATGCCAAACTTTTCTCCTCCATTCTCAAAGGCTGCTGTCCTTTTGAGCTTTCTGCATTATTCCATTGGTGTTTATTAATGCTTGTTTTATTTATGTAGCTGCAGATTATTTAAGTAATTTATTCTTTTTTTAAATTCTATCGGTTTTCTTTCACTTTTCTATGCCTCATCTTCGATTTTGACTGATGGCTGCTTATCTCTTAGCTTTCAGTATAATGAAAGGTATACAAAGAAATGGCTTGTTTATAATACCTTTAATAACTTTAGTACCTCTAAAATCCCAAAACATCCCATGGGACTATTATTAAACAAAATTGAGTCAGAGCAATGTAAAGAGATGCTGTTGCAAATGACCAAATGCTCAGAAACAGAGATATGACTGTAAGAGAGAGATTTGCAATTATCATATTTCAAGATTTTTGGGCAGCTTAAGGGCTTTTCAGCTGATGTTGTACTTTTTCAGCACTGACATGCAGTAATAGACGAAACTCCCACAAACAGCGATATGATAAAGACCAGATGTCACCCTTTATAATGATGCTCATTCAAATAAGTATACTACTTTGAATGACTGCTTTACTAATCAACTGGTATAATAATTTTTAATCAGTCAATTATTTACTGCCATTTTATCTCTGGAAAGTACCTTAATCTGGTAGTCACTAACAAACGTCAGATTTTTTGTCTACATCACAGGAAGGATGTGATAGCAGCAGAGAGAGTTCACAAGAGATTTTAAAAGACGGTGTCAAGAATAGAAAACAGACTGGCTCGACTAGGGAAGGGCAAGTTTAAAATGGTAAAATGTCTAATTAGGTTAAAGAGAAGACCCATTTCCCTTCCATAGAATTCAGTAATCATGGATCACAGATATGGGTAATAGGTGAGATGATTTGAGGAGAGGGATAATATTTTTGATTCAGCATAAAGTTGAAAGGGGATGTTGATTCTGTTGGTCTAAAACTCCGTGAATAATAATATAGACGAAAGAAACAACCACAAATACCCAGAAATTAATTTGAACTGGAATCTTGACAATTTGCAAGAAGCCCAGCCTACATCTTGGAAGCAATTACTGACGTTTTGACGAAGTAATAATCATTAATCATTATAAAGATTATGTACTATTTACCGTTTGTCTCTTCTTTTTTCCTTCTGTGTGGATCAGGCTATCTGCGGATGCACCAACAGGCCACACTCTCCCCGATGGATCAGTTCGAACAAGTACCACTTCATGATTTTCATCTATGGGCTGGATTTATTTATTTTTAAATAAAAAGACATAACCACCATGTTAAATAAATACATTTCCTTCATTATTTATCCTGTTCCAACTTTCAAAATCATTGTGCAAAATGACAGGAAATTGCATGCACATTTTCAGACTACGTGATAGGCAAAAAAATGACGATAAAGCTAGAGATCAAGACATCCATGATCTTGCTGACATCTAAGCAGGTTTGTGGGCCATATGTCCTTCGTCTGCATGTATTTGCTATGTTCATCTATTTTATGACATTTTGCATTGGATCATAAGACAAAGGAGCAGAATTAAGCTATTCGGCCCATAAAGCCTGCTCTGCCATTCGATCATGGCTGATCTATTTTTGCCTCTCAACCCATTCTCCTATCTTCTCCCCAAAACCTTTGCCACCCTCACTAATCATTGATCAAGTGTGGTGCAAAGTTGCCAATCAAATATGGGGCACAGACCAAAAGAACTTTGGCAGAACAGATTGCAAGGACAGTCATTAGTTTGAATACACTCTTATCTTTCAAACAGAAAGCATGCATAATTATAACATCATTCATAAATAAAACTCCAATTTAACAGTGGACCAAATCTGCACCCAATCTATGAAAAAGCAAACAAACATTAATTGCGGATGCGCTTATGCATGGCAATACTCTTCAGTAATTTCACTGTATGTTTACACTTCACACACGTGACAATAAAAGCACCATTGAACCATTTCTGTCTCCAACATCTACCCTCCCTACTCGTTGGCAATTAAGAAAAAGTACATTTTCCAATGCCACGATGGACAGTTCTCAGAATAGGGTGGGCCTGATCTGCTGTAGGCTGCCAATGTCAGCAATATCGAGTTAACCTTTCTGCTCTTTGTGATCACCTCATCATTTTATACGCTACGATCAGATCTCACCAGCCTTCTCTTCAAGAAAACAGTCCCTGCCTCCCTCATTTATATCACAACTCTCTTATCACAGGAACCATTGTCATAAATCAATCCTCCAGTTGATGCTGTACCAGTGATTTTTTTTACCAGGTGCTCCAACTCTGCCGATAAGCCTGTTCTGCAGCTCCTTATCTGAGCCTTCTGGAAGTCAATGTACACTAATCAATTGCATAATCTTCACCAGTTCTGTCCATTACATTGTCAAAAAAATTCCATCAGATTGGTTCAACATGTTGTTGCCATATGGGCAGTTTGGAACAAGCTGTGCCCATGAAACAGCTGTAAAATATATCATGTGGCTAAACCATGCCACCAGGCTTAGCTTATTGTTACATCTGTCCAAGACACTTAAACATTTAACTCTTAAAATTCAATTAAACAAATAAAAATGAAAACCAGAAAATTATTAAAATACAAAAACATTTTGAAACAAAACAGTTACGTACTCTCAATTAATTATTATATTTCTTGCAGTCAATCCCTGTAATTGAAGTGAGTGCACCTGTCTAACTTGGGGTATTAAACACTGTAACAAGTTCCTGCTTGGATCACATTACTCCATGGGGAGGTCAACAGCAGAATGTAGAACACCACTTTAGCACATCCTGTAAGTCTGGGACTAGGAGGTTCATGTGCAGATTCGAGTAATAAGACATCATACACCAGTTCAACACCAAATTACTGGCAATTCCCAACAAGTTTTGGCTCACTGTCCAAAGCAGGAAGTTCACTTCATTAACATTGTTGGATTTGCAGGAAAACGACATCGCTGTTACACCGATTTTTACAACATGCAGGTTCAAAGTAGTTGCTATATAATTAAATATATTTTAAGAATGACATGTATTCAGTCCTTTCCCATTAATTAAAAAATTAATACACAAATACACAATTTAAGATTTGTGTAGTTGCAACAAAACCCACACAATTTATGTAGTGTAGATTTCACTACACTAGTGAAGTTTAATTTACCACATTAGTGAAGTAGTACAGATTTTAAGATCAAAGCTAAACTCATCTAAAATTTTAAATAAGATTTTGTAGTGAATGGGCAAAAATACATAATAATAATAATCAAATTTTGTTATATTGAGATGAAAAAAATGACAAACAGGCAACATTTTGTTATCGAGATTCATTTATCCAAAACTAACAGATTGACTCATTTTCTGAAACACTAATATGTTGCGTCGAATGATGTTGGCAGGTTTTGCTGGTAATTTCCATTTCATACTCAATGTCATGTTTAATATAACATGCTTGATTTATTATATGCTAAGTTAGAGATTAGGGAAAAAAGAGCATTTGTCCCATGAGTTGACCTTCGACCTTAAATAGTTAATAGTTCCATGTCTCTAGAGATGACTTAATAGCATTTATTTCAAAAATAAATTATGGATAATGCAAATTAAAACTGACAAAGATATATTGCGTAAATTGCCAAGAAAGTATCTGTGCACTGAACAATTCCAGATTAAGATATCTCTGCTCTTTTTATGGAGCTACATCCATGATAACAGATCAAAATGGAATTATCATCAAAATCATGAGCAGAAGTGCATCATGAGATAATTTATTAATAGCCGGTCCCACTTAGAAGCGCGAAGTTGCTAGTCCCGACCTCGCGCGGGGCTCCGAAATTCTTGCAGTGACCGAAAACCTTTGCGCGCCAACGGCCTGTCGGCACACAGGTGCATTGCGGTCGTACGCAGCGTCTTGACGGCGTACACCTAGCACGTGGCGTTGCGTGATGATGTCACCGCCCGGCGTGGCGTGATGACGTCACCGCCCCTCGTGGCGTGATGACGTCACCGCCCGACGCTATGTGACGCCCAAATTCAGTCGGCCCGCCTCCTGCCCAGCCGATTGGTAAGCATGACGTAAATGACATCACGCGCGTACTTAGCGCGAACTTCACGTGGACTCCGCTTCCGGTTGGTCACGCCAAACACACGCAATCGCATACAAGTGGGACAGGCCCTTAATGCTTTTGGTCTTGCTAACAATCTAGTGTCTCCTGCACTCTGTGGCCCATATGCCCTTCTGCTGATGATGCATAGTTGCAGAATTATGGCAATACCCTAAAAATAGCTTTGCAATCTGCGAGAACATCTCACAAATATATTGTATTTTTATAAAGATGAAGCAAAGATGGAAGTTGAAACATGGGTAACAGTTTTTAAAACGTTAATGCAGAACTGGCAGTATGATTCTAAAATGGATATGCCAAAATAGATGGCACCCATTAGTAATCCTCACAGAGCAGGGAGAGGATTAAAGAAAGCTATGTAAACCAACGTCAATGTGATCAGTTTGCAAGTCGCAAAATTTAATTTCTCATAAAATATTCAAATTTGATCTCTATATTTATTATTTTAATCATTAGCCCTGTAGCTAGTATAAACAGCTGACCTAGGCCAATTATCTGGGGAACTGTTATAATTCTGAATTTACGAAGACCTGTATAAACACGGCACCAAGAGATTGATTTATGGTAACAAGATATTATCGCAGTTTAATGGTTTCCACATAGATTGGTGCACCATTGACACAGGACTTTCCCAAATCACTTGTGAATGCTCGCTTACCGCACTGTCAGTCCTCTTTGGTATTGCAGTTGCTGTAATATGACTTTTTCCTTGTATCTGCAACTTTCGAGCCTCCTCCAACCGAGCCTTGAGTTTCAATGCCAGGTTCTTAAAAAACAAATTCAAAACTTAACAGTAAAAAAGTGTTTTTTTAATTATTTTGAATGCCCTGAGGTTTCCCATTGCTCTGTGAATTTGATTTTAGCATTTTTCCAACAACGTTTTGGTAATTATCATCAAATCAGCCTCTAGCAACTTTGCTTTATGGAGAAGAGTTGTAGCTTTTTCCAAGAGAGTTTACTTGTCATATGGATCAGATATTAAATGGAATAATTCAATTTTTACATGTTTCAGTTTTTCAGGCACGTCAGACACAACAACAATAAATTACAATAAATTATTGGTTATTCTAAGTAAAGTAGATCATGATAGTGCAAACCCACAGTGCGTAGAGTAACCTTACTGGAGCAAAGTCTGTAGTCATAATGGGATAGACATATAGCCATAATTAAAACTTAAGAAGGACTACAAGTTGTTTACTTGGGTTAAAATATTTCAGTAACTGTGATCCAGCCAACTTTATTAACAGCAGCTTTGCCTTTGTCAAACAAATTCAATTATACAGACTCTTCTGAATCTTACCATGTTTCCCATCAGCTCTGCTTTGATGACCTTAGCACCCAATTTATTCATTTCGTCCTCATTGAGGGGCTGTATGGGTTCTTCAATTGTAGCAACAGCTCTGGTGGAAATAGAAGTATTACTTCCATGAAAGAAGGGATAAATCCCATCTGAAGAAAATGTGAATAAAGTTTATCCATATTCGCAAATACCATCAGAAACACGCAACGTTGCACAAAGTTTGTACTATGCACTAAAGTAAAATCCTACATATTAACCATTTTTATACTTTTTTTCCCATATAGATTGGCAATATCATACTGTAAATATGAATTGGAAAGTAATATAACAATAAGGTCAGTACTCATTGAAATCCTTTGATGAAATAATGATGAAAGGTGCATGTGGCTTAGACTACCATTATATTATTTATCTAAATTTAACCTCTGGACCCACATGGTTTTAGTTCCTATTTATGGATTTCAGATTACTGTTGATAAAATAAAAATAGGAGACACCAATAATGCTGGATTTGCAGAAAGAGATTGAGTTAATATTTCAGGTTTATGACCTTTTCTCTGAATCAAACAAATTGTTGTAGATAAAACAAGTTCTAAGGTGCAAAGATATGGGGAGAAAAAAGAGCAAAGAGGAAAGATTAAACAACAGATGCAAGGCAAACGCATTATAGAATAAAACATCAAAAGAATGATTTGATTGAAGTCTAAACGGTAGCCGCAGAAAAATGATCTGCAATTTTAAACTCATGGATGAATCCAGAAGCCTGTGATGTACTGGATCAAAGGATGAAGTCTCCTCACATTTATATTGAACTCCACTGGAACAGTATCGGAAACAAAGGACAGAGTGTGCTTGAAATGGAGAATAAAAGTGACTTTGCTTTTATTTTGAATACTTTGTAAAATGTATGACTTTCCCATATAGATCCCAAAGTGACGTATTTATTAGTCAACTTACATCGCACATTTTAGAAATATTTTTCAGAGATATCACTTCAGAATTTTCTGCATCCATAACAAATATGCAAAGATGCACATTTTCAGCTTCGGATAAGCAGAAAACTGCGTACTTTATGCTTTTCATGCCCTTTAATTGCATTAAAGCCACGGTAATTCATCCACGTCATTTAACAATTTTAAGAGCAGAATATAAACATTTATGTGGTGCCTCCCATGAACATGCGCCAATCTCCCACCTCCCACTTTATTGCCCACCCTCCAGTCTACAAGAACACAGGAAATTGTTTACTGGCTTTACTTAGCACTAAACGCTATTCCCTTATCATGTATCTACACTGCGAATGGCTTGATTGTAACCATGTATTGTCTTTCTGCTGGCTGGTTAGCACGCAGCACAAGCTTTTCACTGTACCACAGTACATGTGACAATAAACAAAACTGAAACTGATGTAGCAGAAAGACACTTGTCCCCTCAAACCTGCAATATATTCAATATATGAAGAATAAGAATGATATGAAGGGTGCTGTCATTTTGAGGTAGGCTACAATCAAGCCTCATCAAAAATTGGTTTTAAATAAACTACTGGTATAATTTTAAAATGGTGTCTGCACTTTCATTTTATGTGCAGCATGAACAGAACTTCATTCAGCAAGGAAAGACATTATTAAGACGATTATGTGCTAAATTGGCCTAACCTGGATTTAGACTCCCTCAATCCCCAACACCCAAATTTCAACATGGGTCACGCGCTACCTTATTTCCCACTTCAATTCAGAAAGTTAAATATAATTATCATGTCTCTCTCCCTTACATTTTAAATACAAGTTGTGAATTTCTAATCAACGTTATTAACCTATGCAAATAAAGTTGGAACAGATGAGTGTTTTGTACATCCATGACGCAGTGAAGCCTTCATTCAACATATTCATTAGCAGTAATTAGTTAATTGGAAGTTATTTAAACCACAATATCTGATTCCAGTGGGTGTCATTAGCCCTGACGTGCAGACTGGAGTATACTGCAACAACCGATAACAAAATAGCTGTGTTCAAAAACAATCGGACGACACAGAATCAGATTTATTAACCATCCAATTCCAAAAGTAACATCTTCAGGTCATCCGTTTTATTATAATTGTGACTGACATAATTTAATTTACAAGTAACAGGTTGGTACATGAGGATTCATATTCCTATTATCTCAACAGATGAATAAAGGTAAATTTGTCATGTTAGCAGACCACAATAGGAAGATCTATTCAATATCAGATTATAGAAAAAGTTAAATTAACCTCAAACTATGAAAAAAAAATTAGATCTACTTTTTTCATAATTCTATCATGCAAATGAAGATTTGCAAAGTAAAATAATATATATCCAACCATCTCAAATATTTTATTAATGAGTGGAATTTAAAGAATAAAATATTTCCCAATGTTTATGTTTGAAGGTGGTGTCAGCACCAGTGTAAAACAACCATCCACCCACTAAGCTTTGCATAGGGGATATTGCGAAAGGATGGAGGTCACAGAGTAATACATGAACTCCGCATCCAACACCGTAAGAGACACAACCCTGACCCCAGGCTCGTGTATGATCATACACAGCTATACACCTATGCTGGTGTATGACAGAGCCACCAATCCTACCGCCAAACTGTAATCACAATCACTTACTTCTATCTCCACAACTTATCCAATTTATCCCGTTATCATCCATACCAGTCACTTCAAGGCTTTAAAAAAACACCAAAGCTCTTCATGAAAAAAAAATCCCAAATTGAATACCTATCAAGTATGTGTTTTTAAAGTGCAAGCATTGAATAAAAATCATGGAACAAGGACATTTGGCCTACTATTTCTACACAGATTATTTGTAGAGCAAACCAGTCAATGGAGAAAGTCACCACCTGAGCCGCTAATATTCAAATAGCAAAGCTAACACGCATTTATGACCAGTATACTAACAGTGGAAGAACATCCCAACTCATATTTTATGACCCTTTTATATGACCAAACGTATGAGAAAACAATACAAAATACTGGAGTAACTTAGCAGATCAGGCAGCATCTTTAGAGAACATGAATGGTCGAGACCCTTCTCCAGCATGAAGGAGTTGCCCACCATTTTACATGCTCTATTTCCAACATGTGAGGTTGGTGCTGATTTTACCAAGTCACTGTGCCAATTACGGGACAACAACTTGAAGAAACTGCATGAGCACACAGCAGAGTTTCACCATATTAGTGTATCAGAGTTTGTTATTTCTGTAATATATCCTTCCTAATTAGCAGTAGTTTAAACTATTAAATGAGTACCTAGAAGGAAGATGTCTTAAATCAATTCAATGGTCTCTAGGATACTTTCTGACACATCACAAACCATACAATATCAGTATGAAACAAAATAAATGCTCTGAAGCTTGAAAGTTTATTAAAGTACACATACCTGGTGCTTGACTTGTGCTGGTCTTCAGGATCTGCTATTTGCACAGGACTGTTTTCCCCAGGCTTGGTCTCTGTCCGTTCATCTGATAGATTTGGCATTTCTTCAATTCTCTGTTGTGGCATTGATGTAGGTTGTTGCGATGAGCATTCCCCACTATTAGATCTGCTCCATGTTGATATATTGTCACTACTGTGATCCGGCTTTTGAAAACTACTACTGTGGAAAGGTTGTGATTCTGACAACCGATTAGAACAGCTTGGAGACCTGATACCCCATTTGCTGTTTTTACTTTCAAAGTCCTCAGGCTTCATAAACTTAGATTTTAAATCAGTGAAGGGAAAATATTTATCTTCCCTTCTTTCATGGAAACAATTACTTCCTAAACCTCTGGCATAACTATTTTTTTGTTGTGTCTCCTTATGTTTCTCTTTGTGGATTCTGGATTCTCTATATTGATCTTTATCATGCTCAATTTCCACCTCCCTTTCACGAGATTTACTTTTGTCTCTACATCTATTGGCCAGTTCATGTCTTTCTTTATCCTTTTTCCATTTGAATTGATCCTGAAGATTTATTGCTGTTTTTTTTCTTTCAACAGTACTGTCACCTTCCCCATGTCCAACTTTGCCTCTATTTTGTCCCCTTCCATAATCATTTTTTCTCTTTTCGCTGTGATCAGAAGTCCAGTTCCTTGGTTTTTCCCCAGAACCTCTCCAACTCCTTTCAGTGCCTTTTTGACGTTTTGATGCTACGACTTTTTCAGCAGCTTGTAGCTTTTCCTGGAATATTTCCACAGACTAATGGGGAAGGAGAAAATAAGAAATATTCACAATTACCAGATCTTTCTATTTGGATTACGTTTATCATTTCAATCTAAAACCAAAAGGCTTTGCAATTAAAATATTGATCCGATTAAATCAATTTTACCCATCATAGCTTCAAGCCCATGAATAATAATAGAGAACACACTAAACGTCAAGTCGAGTCAAGAGAGTTTATTGTCATGTGTCCCAGATAGGACAATAAAATTCTTGCTTGCTGCAGCACAACAGAATATAGTAAGCATAAATACAGAACAGTTCAGTGTGTCTATATAGCATAGACCATATATATACACATAAATAAACAGATAAAGTGCAATTGGCTGTTATAGTTCAGAGTTTGTTTGATAGCGAATTTAATAGCCTGATGGTTGTGGGGAAGAAGCTGTTCATGAACCTGGATGTACCAGATTTCAGGCTCTTGTACCTTCTACCTGATGGCAGCGGAGAGATGAGTGTGTGACCAGGATGGTGTGGGTCCTTGATGATGTTGGCAGCCTTTTGAGGCAGCGACTGCGATAGATTCCTTCGATGGTAGGGAGGTCAGAGCCGATGATGGAATGGGCAGTGGTCACAACTTTCTGCATTCTTTTCTGCTCCTGGACGCTCAAGTTGCCGAACCAAGCCACGATGCAACCAGTCAGCATGCTCTCTACTGTGCACCTGTAGAAGTTCGAGAGAGTCCTCTTTGACATACCGACTCTCCGTAATCTTCTCAGGAAGTAGAGGCACTGATGTGCTTTCTTTATAATTGCATCAGTGTGCTGGGACCAGGAAAGATCTTCGGAAATATACACGCACAGGAATTTGAAGTTCTTGACCCTTTCCACCATCGTTCCGTTGATATAAACGAGATTGTGGGTCCCTATCCTACCCCTTCCAAAGTCCACAATCAGTTCATTGGTTTTGCTGGTGTTGAGAGCCAGGTTATGGTGCTGGCACCATTTGGTCAATCTCACTTCTATACTCTGACTCGTCACCATCAGTGATTCGTCCCACAACAGTGGTGTCGTCGGCGAACTTGATGATGGAGTTCGCACTATGTCATGAGTATAGTGCACACAGTCATGAGTATAGAGTGAGTAAAGCAGGGGGCTGTGCACGCAGCCTTGAGGTGCTCCCTTGCTGATTGTTATCGAGGATGACACATTTCCACCAATACAGACAGACTGTGGTCTGTGGATGAGGAAGTCGAGGATCCAATTGCAGAGGGATACGCAGAGACCCAGATCTGAGAACTTGGTAACCAGCTTGGAGGGGATGATCATATTAAACGCCGAGCTGTAGTCAATGAATAACAGCCTGACATATGAGTTTTTGTTGTCCAAGTGGTCCAGAGCGGAGTGGAGAGCCAGTGAGATCGCATCCACAGTTGATCCGTTGTGGCAGTAAGCGAACTGCAGTGGGTCGAGGTTCTTGTTGAGGTAGGAGTTGATATGCACCATGATCAACCTCTCAAAGCACTTCATCACCACAGACATTAGTGCCACTGGTCGATAGTCATTGAGGCACGTCACCTTCTTGGGCACTATTATTGATGATAAACGTTATTTCCTTTATCATGTATCTGTACACTGTGGACGGCTCAATTATAATCATGTAAAGTCTTTTCGCAAACAGGTTAGCACACAGCAAAAAGCTTTTCACTGTACCTCTGTCCACGTGACAATGAACTAAGTTCAAACTAAACATCTATATTTGTTGAAAATAAACATGTTTCATATACATCATAGAAACTTGTAAAAAAGTAAAACAAAAATGAGAACAATGAAATACTACATTTGCAAAGCAAATAAAGTCAATATAATCTGTTAAATCCAACAGCATTTAAGGAAAACATTTGCAGACTTAAGGGAATTCTATAAGGATAGAATCCATCAGAATGTGGTTTCCCATCTAAATATGCAGAAACTGAGGCAATATTTAAAAATTGGAAATTAAAAGCTGAAGGTTAAAAAAAGCAGAAACAAATCATTTTAATTAGTTAGATTAAAAAGCTCTTACTCCATATCTCTCAGCAATGATATCCTCCAGTTGACATGGTTTCCTCTCCGCCTCTTCCTTCATGCGTTGAAGGGAACGCCTCAGCCAACTTAGCCCACCATCTTCTATTAAAGCAGCTATTGGTTCAAAAAGGTTGGAAATAAATATTTAAGTTCAATTAAATGAAAATGTTATGTACAAACTAACTACAATTTTATTTAAATTTGCAATATTTGAGACCAGGATTGTCTACTAATCTAAAATACTATGCCAGAATGCTCTATATATGATAAATCAAATAAATACTAATTGATAAAAAATTCTCAGCAAAATGGGATGGTGTTTATCACCATTTCCCAAGGCACCTCACCTCTATTCCCATCCAAAATTATTTTTCCTTAGTTCACACATCCCTCTGCATCTAAAAGCACAACACCAGTGAGAATAAGCTATCTTAGAAACGGCTCTTCAGATAGCTGTTGAAAGAAGCCAAACTGCACTCATTTCAGGAGGAAAGGTAGTGAGGAAATAGGGTGAGGAGTTCCTCATTGTACAGACAAAATCCCTAGTTGCTAATGTATGGATGTAATTCACTAAAAGATTAACAAAGATTAACACTGATTGATTAACTACCAAATCATACAATGTTATATGTTTGTCCACGATACCTTTGCTCTAACATAGGAGCAAAATTAGAATTTTAAATCTAATCTTTCCTCGACACACCTATAAGACCTATCTTCCAAGCATCAAAATGCACTCTTGCAGAATTTATTTGTAATATAAATAATAGCCTATAATTCGACAGAACAGGCAGTAAATATTTTTAAAATCTAATGTGTACGGACTAAGTCAAAGATACCTGCCTCCAGAACATTTTGTTTTCCTTACAAACTTCAATAACTTCCAATAAGGGAAAATTTGAAAAAAAGCATGGGTGGCACAGTGGCGCAGTGGTAGAACTGCTATCTCACAGCGCCAAGACCTTGGTTTGAATCCGACTAGGGGTGCTGCCTGTATGGAGTTTGTATGTTCTCCCTGTGACTGTGTGGGTTTTCTCCAGGTGCTTCAGTTTCCTCTCACATCCCAAAGTCGTGCAGGTTTGTAGCTTCTGTAAACTGCCCCTACTTTTCCTAGTATAGAACTAGTGTGTGGCTGATCGCTGTTCCACGCTATAACTAAAACATTCTAAAGCCTAATTTTATTAATGTTTATACTCCATTTTTAGTATCATCACATTTCAATGCCTTGTGAGAATCATAGTGAACATCACTTTCTATCTCACTCCTGTAGAATAATTACCTTGCACTTCTGCACGACACTTCCTATTCTTTTGTAATTGAAAGTAAAGTCACTTTCACCCGCCAGGTGGAGTTTGAAAATGACTTGTGGAATATGTAAGTGGGAAAACCAGTGAATGTGTTGTATGCGGATTCTCCTCATGTGTTTGGCAAGGTCCCGCAAACGATGTTGATTATCAAGGTTGGAATTAGGGTGATATCCTGACGGGTTTAGCAAGTGATTTTTGGTCATGGAAGAAAAGATCATTCCCAGGTGGGAAGGCTATGACTAGTAGGGTCCACAGAGATCAGTGCTTTGGCCGAGCCATTCACAATCTATATCAATGATTTGGCTGAGGATGAAATGTCCAGGTTTGTGGATGACACTGAATGATACAAGATTGTGAGTATGGCTGAAGGTGTAAAGAGCTTCATGTGGATATGGACAAGCTGAGTGAGTGGGCAAGAACGCTGTGATTGAATATGATGTGGAAAAGTGCGGTCATTGCCTTCAATGCATGTAACAGTAAAACTTAGTGGTGGACACAAAATGCTGGAGAAACTCAGCGGGTCAGGCAGCATCTCCGGAGAGAAGGAATGGGGGATGTTTTGGGTCGAGACCCTCTGAAGAAGGGTCTCAACCTGAAACGAATCTGAAGAAGGGTCTCGACTCGAAACATCACCCATTCCTTCTCTCCAGAGATGCTGCCTGTCCCGCTGAGTTACTCCAGCATTTTGTGTCTACTTTAATTTAAACAAGCATCTGCAGTTCTTTCCTAAACATAAAGTGGTGACTGATTGGTTAGTGGCAGTGTTCAAAATAAATGATATGTACTTGTATGAGTCATTGGAAGCCATCATACAGGTCCAACATGATCAGGAGAACACGTTGCTTGTTACTCTTTACTATGAGAGGCTCTTTAATCCATGCCGAACATCGTTCATCCATTCACAGTAGTTCTATGTTATCCCTTTTTCATCTGCTCCCTACACACAAGGACAGTTTACAGAGCACAATTAACCTTGAAACCCTGCACGTCTTTGGGATGTGGTCAGAAACAGAAGCAGCCAGGGGAAACGCATGCCGGTCAAAGGAAGAATGGACAGCACCCGAGGTCAGGATCAAACCCAAGTCTTTGGTATTGTGGGTCAGCAGCTCTACCAGCTGTGCCATTGTGTGAAGTACAGGAATGAAGATACCTTATTGCAATTGTATAGGTCCTTAAATAGATCACACCTGGTATTGTATGCAGTTTTGGCCTCCCTACTCAAGAATAAATGTGTTTGCTTCAGAGGGAGTGCAGTGCAGATTCATTATACTGGTTTCAGGAATTACAAGTTTGACATATGAGGATAGGCCAAGTAGATCTAAGTTCTCTAGTGTTTTTTGAGATTCAGAAAATTGAGAGGAAATCTCATCTGAACATTAAAAAATCTTAAAGGGTTTGAAAGGTTAGATGCACAATGTGTCTCCTGTAGTTTTGTAAAAGGATTAGGGGAAACTTCTTCACTTAGTGGTTGTTGAACTGCAGAATTCTCTACTGCAGAAGACTGCACAAGCTCAGTTGTTGTGTTCATTCAAACACATAAATACATTTCTGAACAAGACATAGAGAGAGCGCAGGTAAATATAAGAGATGGAAGATCACCTGTGATCTTCATGAATCTTAATGACACTTCCTTGTAAATCTTCTCTGCACTGTTCCAGCTTAATGGCATATTTCCTGTAGCAGAGTGACTAAAACTGAACACAATACTGAACACATTGTGTCAAATATCTCTGCTAAATTATTCAATAATGTAAGATTATCCCAGATAACAAAGAAAACTCATGGTTTCTTTTCACCAAAGTGTTGCCTTAAAACCTTATCGCTCGTCCCCCTCTGGCATTGCTTTCAAGAAGTGCAAGAGGCATATGGATTTAAGTTTTGCAAGTATACTAAGACCATCTGGTCAACCGGCTCTATTCTTTCTTGTGCTTCCATTTCCTTCTGATACGAAATTTTGCCCTCTCCTTCCTAGTCCTCTCTTGCCCGTTAACCAATTCGTCCTCGTGTTTTACCCATGGAATCCTTTGTACTGTAACATGGTTCGTAGTGTCCAAGAGTTGCAGCTACAACTCCTATAACTCCATTCACACAAAATGCTGATAAATTAACCTCCTTTCCGGAACCTAATATTATTTACCTTATAAATCGACCATGCTCCTCAATCTTTCAATCTACTTATTAAAAACAAATTGTTATCAATGTCACTGAGAAGGCCACAACTTTGCAAATGAACAAGGTGCACATTGGCATCTAGCTGCAATTAAAATATTGCTCAAAAATAAATTGAGTGAAATTCAAATTTACCTTTTTGAGTTTCTGCTGAGTCACTCCGTGCAGATGGCAAGCCTATTCCTCCATTTTTCCAAAATGGATTTAATTCTCTTTTGTCTATTTCAGCCTAGAAATAAGTAAAATCAATTAATTAATTCGATACATATTTATAATATAATGAAAAATAGTTTGAATTCCTCCAGTTACTGTTGTTATAAAAGGGTTCTTGGAAAAATGAGGCACAGATACACAGAACTAAGAACTAAAATATTTATTAGAAATACATTTTGAAACCACTCAAGTCAAGCAATATCTGTGAAAGAAAGGGTGCTGAGCATACGTCAGAATTGTTTCTGGAAAAAGCTCTAGTCTCTTGATACTAGGCTATGACTTTACTGTGCTATGTAAGCAAATTTAAGTGTTCATTTTTTTAAAAGTTGGTTAATATTACACAGAATAGTGTATATGAATATAATCAATACAATTTTTGATTAGCAATTTATTAATAATGATATAGTAGATTGAAAATTTATCTTGTGAAAGTTACTTAATTACCCACAACACAGAAACTAAGAGTCACATGGAAGTTTGAAATATGCAAACTGGTACAGGACTAATTGATCTAAGCTTATAGACAATTATGGGGATCATATACATTCAAGCAGAGCTGCAGAGGGTCTCTTCCTGCAAATGTAGTTGTCATGAATACTTCTCCCTCATATAACCATATAACAATTACAGCATGGAAACAGGCCATCTCGGCCCTACAAGTCCGTGCCGAACAACTTTTTTCCCTTAGTCCCACCTGCCTGCACTCATACCATAACCCTCCATTCCCTTCTCATCCATATGCCTATCCAATTTATTTTTAAATTATACCAACGAACCTGCCGCCACCACTTCCACTGGAAGCTCATGCCACACCGCTACCACTCTCTGAGTAAAGAAGTTCCCCCTCATGTTACCCCTAAACTTCTGTCCCTTAATTCTGAAGTCATGTTCTCTTGTTTGAATCTTCCCTATTCTCAAAGGGAAAAGCTTGTCCACATCAACTCTGTCTATCCCTCTCATCATTTTAAAGACCTCTATCAAGTCCCCCCTTAACCTTCTGCGCTCCAGAGAATAAAGACCTAACTTATTCAACCTATCTCTGTAACTTAGTTGTTGAAACCCAGGCAACATTCTAGTAAATCTCCTCTGTACTCTCTCTATTTTGTTGACATCCTTCCTATAATTGGGCGACCAAAATTGTACACCATACTCCAGATTTGGTCTCACCAATGCCTTGTACAATTTTAACATTACATCCCAGCTTCTATACTCAATGCTCTGATTTATAAAGGCTAGCATACCAAAAGCTTTCTTTACCACCCTATCTATATGAGATTCCACCTTCAAGGAACTATGCACGGTTATTCCCAGATCCCTCTGTTCAACTGTATTCTTCAATTCCCTACCATTTACCATGTACGTCCTATTTTGATTTGTCCTGCCAAGGTGTAGCACCTCACATTTATCAGCATTAAACTCTATCTGCCATCTTTCAGTCCATTTTTCCAAATGGCCTAAATCACTCTGTAGACTTTGGAAATCCTCTTCATTATCCACAACACCCCCTATCTTGGTATCATCTGCATACTTACTAATCCAATTTACCACCCCTTCATCCAGGTCATTGATGTACATGACAAACAACAAAGGACCCAACACAGATCCCTGAGGCACCCCACTAGTCACCTGCCTCCAACCCGACAAACAGCCATCCACCATTACCCTCTGGCTTCTCCCATTCAGCCACTGTTGAATCTATCTTGCTATTCCTGCATTTATACCCAACAGTTGAACCTTCTTAACCAACCTTCCATGAGGAACCTTGTCAAAGGCCTTACTAAAGTTCATATAGACAACATCCACTGCTTTACCCTCGTCAATTTCCCCAGTAACCTCTTCAAAAAATTCAAGATGATTAGTCAAACATGACCTTCCAGGCACAAATCCATGTTGACTGTTCCTAATCAGACCCTGTTTATCCAGATGCTTATATATATTATCTCTAAGTATCTTTTCCATTAATTTGCCCACCACTGAAGTCAAACTAACAGGTCTATAATTGCTAGGTTTACTCTTAGAACCCTTTTTAAACAATGGAACAACATGCGCAGTACGCCAATCCTCGGGGACTATTCCCGTTTCTAATGACATTTGAAATATTTCTGTCATAGCCCCGGCTATTTCTACACTAACTTCCCTCAATGTCCTAGGGAATATCCTGTCAGGACCTGGAGACTTATCCACTTTTATATTTTTCAAAAGTGTCAGTACTTCTTTTACTTTGAAACTCATAGTATCCATAGCTACTCTACTAGTTTCCCTTACCTCACATAATTCAATATCCTTCTCCTTGGTGAATACCGAAGAAAAGAAATTGTTCAATATCTCCCCCATCTCTTTTGGCTCTGCAGATAGCTGTCCACTCTGTCTCTCCAATGGACCAATTTTATCCCTCGTTATCCTTTTGCTATTAATATAGCTGTAGAAACCCTTTGGATTTACTTTCACCTTACTTGCCAAAGCAACCTCATATCTTCTTTTAGCTTTTCTAATTTCTTTAAGATTCTTTTTACATTCCTTATACTCCTCAAGCACCTCATTTACTTCATGCTGCCTATAATTATTGTAGATCTCCCTCTTTTTCCGAACAAGATGTCCAATTTCCCTTGAAAACCAGGGCTCTTTCCAATTTTTACTGTTTCCTTTCAACCGAACAGGAACATAAAGATTCTGTACTCTTAAAATTTCCCCTTTAAATGTCCTCCATTTCTCTTCTACATCTTTCCCATAAAACAAAATATCCCAGTTCACTCCTTTTAAATCATCTCGCATCTCATCAAAGTTAGCCTTTCTCCAATAAAAAATCTCAACCCTAGGTCCAGTTCTGACCTTCTCCATAATTATATTGAAACTAATGGTATTGTGATCACTGGACCCGAAGTGCTCCCCAACGCATACCTCCGCCACCTGTCCCATCTCATTTCCTAACAGGAGGTCCAGCACTGCCCCTCCTCTAGTAGGTACCTCTATGTATTGCTGCAAAAAACTATCCCGCACACATTTTACAAACTCCAAACCATCCAGCCCATTTACAGAATGTGTTTCCCAGTCTATGTGTGGAAAGTTGAAATCTCCCACAATCACTACCTTGTGCTTACTACTAATATCTGCTATCTCCTTACAATTCTCGTTCCCCATTTGGCGGTCTATAATACACCCCTATAAGTGTTGCTACACCTTTCCCACTTCTCAGTTCCACCCAAATAGCCTCCCTAGATGAGCCCTCCAATCTATCCTGCCAAAGCACTGCTGTAATATCTTCCCTGACTAGCAATGCAACACCTCCACCTCTTGCCCCTCCAATTCTATCACACCTGAAGCAACGAAATCCTGGAATATTTAGTTTCCAATCACAGCCCTCCTGCAACCATGTTTCATTGATCGCCACAACATCATACTTCCAGGTGTCTATCCAGACTCTAAGCTCATCCACCTTTCTTACAATGCTCCTAGCATTAAAATATGCACATTTAAGAAACCCCCCGTCTCTTCTTCTCTGTTTATTTCCTTTTTTTTCTTTCTCCTCTTGTGTCCGAGTGCTTCTCTTTTCTGCTTCCTGCCTCCCATTCTGTCTACTAGCTTTCTCTATTTGAGTCCCTCGCCCCAACCATTCTAGTTTAAAGTCTCCCCCCTCATCTTCCTCATTTTACAGGAGAAGTAGAGCACTCCACGTCACATCACTCTCATGATAATAAGCTTTGCAGCTGCTTCTGCTTTCAAAAGTGGACAAAATATATTTTAGTTTGGTTTAGATATACAGCGGAGAATCAGGCCCTTCGGCTCATTGAGTCCGCACCAAGCAGCGATCCCCTCCCCCCACACTAACACTATCCTACACATATAGCAGAGATAATAAACAATTTTAGTGAAGCCAATTAACCTTCAAACCTGTACATCTTTCGAGCGTAGGAGGAAACTGGAGCATCCGGCGAAAACCCAGATAAGTCACAGGGAGAACATACAAACTCCATACAGACAGCACCCGCAGTCAGGATCAAACCCGGGTCTCTGACTGTATTCAGATATTCTATTTTTTTTAGGTATTCCAGCAATATTTTCAACTGTCTATATTGTTATATAGATTCTGTAATTACATTAACAACACTAAACTCTACGTGCATAACCTTCAATTGCAATATTTTTTCTCTGTCAGTAGTGTGGAAGAGTCAAATCAGGCCAGCACTTCAAAACTAATGTAAGAAATTTAAGGTGCTGTGAGCAGAAAGATAGTTCTAACCAACATTTGGCGGCAGTTGACAGATCATTATATTTTGAATTGTGTTAACATATAACATATAACATATAACAATTACAGCACGGAAACAGGCCATCTCGACCCCTCTAGTCCGTGCCGAACACATAGTCTCCCCTAGTCCCATATACCTGCGCTCAGACCATAACCCTCCATTCCTTTCCCATCCATATAACTATCCAATTTATTTTTAAATGATAAAAACGAACCTGCCTCCACCACCTTCACTGGAAGCTCATTCCACACAGCTACCACTCTCTGAGTAAAGAAGTTCCCCCTCATGTTACCCCTAAACTTCAGTCCCTTAATTCTCAAGTCATCAAGTTAATACAGTTGCAGTGATATTATCCAGCATGAACAAAATTATTATTTGACAATATTATGTCTTTATTTATTGGTTGCCTTGGGCATGTTTATTTGAGATTAATTCCATTACCTGTTCAATGGCTTGTGCTCGCTCTTGCTTTATTTCTTTTTCCTTCTGTTTTCCAGCTCGAATTTCCGAAGTGGATATGGACTTTAAGGACATGAAGTCTAACGTCATCCATTCTTCCCTCTAGTACAGAATGAATACATCACAGAATGCATTTGCCTCATAAATTAAGATATCCAATGTACAAGAAATGTTCTGCAGGTGACTTTTGACGTAGAATGGACCCTTTCTCTTGGTTTCTTGGAGCGACAGCCTATTTATGCTGACAATATATTTTTTGGAAAGGACATTTGCTCAATTCTCCGCAGTGTTCTAATTAATTCTAAGCCCTGCAACATCCAACATTGTTTTTGGTTGTACAATCTCAGATATCATGACAAAGTTGTCAATATTCACCTCCATTATCTCAAACTGTTAAGCATCTTCCAGAAAATGTAAATATGCAATGAAATCCAGAAGGTATATCAATATTTTTCTGCTCCTTCATTGGGAATGCTTTTTGCTGCGATCATCAGCATGTTCTTTAGGAATCAAAGATTGATTAGAAATTCTGATATTAATTGAATTTCCTAAGAAATATTACATCTTGTTTCATTAGATGTAAATTAATTTTTAATAATGACCTGAATCATAATTACTTTTCCCAAATTTCTGGCCCTTTATTTAAATTAATTTTCAAAGTGTGGATTGTCATTCGTTTAGATAACTATTTCAAAAAATGAATTTTAAAATTATGAAAATATTTTAACGTTACCCCCTCCATTTCATATATATATATATTCCAATTTATATTTTCAAATGTTTAAAATTTAAATTTCCATGAATGCTGTCTTTGAGAATTTTACTGTGATTGATTACAAAGTCTAACTGATCATATGCTGGACTCCCAAGAACTGATATCAACGGCAACCGAAGACAAAAGAAACAACCGATAAGGGAAACCTAAGACACGGAGATCAGCTTTGAGAATTTAATTGAAATTTAAAAACAATATTGAACCATTAATATTTATAACAGCACAGAGTCACAGGACCTATCCCTGATACACCACTGGCCACAGATTTCCAATCACAAACACAACTTTCCACCCTTACCTCCTATTACCAAGCCAATTTCGAACTAATTTGCTAACACACCCTAGATGTTTAGTTTAGTTTATTATTGTCATGTGTACCGAGGTACAGTGGAAAGCCTTTGCTTGCGTGCTATCCAGTCAGAGAAAAGACTATACATGGATACAATCAAGCCATCTACAGTGCACAGATAAAGGATACAACATTCAGTGCAAGATATAACTGAAAATAATTTAGAAATATAGCATGAAAACAGGCCCTTCAGCCCACCAAGACAATGCCCACAATCAATCAACTGTTTTCACGTTCTATGTTATTCCACTTCCTACAAACAAGGGACAACCGGAGCACCTGGCGAAAACCCACGCGGTCACAGGGAGAATGTGCAAACTCCACACAGACAACACCCAATGTAAGGATCATGCCCAGGTCTCTGGCGCTATGAGGCAGCAGCTCCACCAGCTGTCACTGTGTTGCAATGCCTCCAGGTTTTGGAACAATTGTGCATGTGAGACCTTGTTAAAGGCCTTAATGAAGTCCATCAAGATTATATCAACCCCACTGACCTCATCAATACATCTTTTTAAAAAAAGTTAAAAACAAGACCTACATGCCCCATCTATACCTGTCCCACTTGCCATATCCAGAGGCCCATAAGCCTCTAAACCTAACCTATCCATGTACCTGTTCAAATGTTATGATAGTATCTGCCTAAACTACCTTCTCCAGCAGCTTGTTCCATGCACCCGCTACCTTTTAAAATGTTTTGCGAGTTTTCCTTAAATCTGTTTTACTTATTTTTAAATTATAATATTCCACAATCCTGAAAAGTTCTTTGCTACCTGAACAGAGTCTGTTTTTTCTGAAGAACATAATTGTTCTTCCTTGATTTTCCAGGGCTTCTGAATGTTGTCAGGAAGCGAACCAGTAGATTCAACCCATTTTAGCTCAGAACTCTAAATGAAAATAGTCAATTGAAATATATTTTGTTAACAATGACAAACACATTAATAGCATTTAATAGACAATAGATAATATGTGCATGAGTAGGCCATTCGACCCTTCGAGCCAGCAGTGCCATTCAATGTGATCATGGCTGATCATCCCCAATCAGTGCCCCGTTCCTGCCTTCTCCCCTTCTCCCCATATCCTCAGACTCCGCCATCTTTAAGAGCCCTATCTAGCTCTCCCTTGAAAGTGTCCAGAGAACCAACCTCCACCGCCCTCTGACACAGAGAATTCCACAGACTCACAACTCTCTATGTGAAAAAGTGTTTCCTCATCTCCGTTCTAAATGGCTTACCCCTTATTCTTAAACAGTGGCCCCCTGGTTCTGGACTCCCCCAACATCGGGAACATGTTTCCTGCCTCTAGCATGTCCAAACCCTTAATAATCTTATATGTTTCAATAAGATCCCCTCTCATCCTTCTAAACTCCAGAGTATACAAGCCCAGCCGCTCCATTCTTTCAGCATATGACAGTCCCGCTATCCCGGGAATTAACCTTGTAAACTTACGCTGCACTCCCTCAATAGCAATAATGTCCTTTCTCAAATTAGGGGACCAAAACTGCACACAATACTCCAGGTGTGGTCTCACTAGGGCCCTATACAACCGCAGAGGGACCTATTTGCTCCTATACTCAATTCCTCTAGTTATGAAGGCCAACATGCCATTCACTTTCTTCACTGCCTGCTGTACCTGCATGCTTACTTTCATTGACTGATGAACAAGGACCCCCAGATCCCATTGTACTTCTCCTTTTTCCAATTTGACACCATTTAGATAATAATCTGCCTTCCTGTTTTTGCTACCAAAGTGGATAACCTCACATTTATCCACATTAAACTGCATCTGCCATGAATCTGCCCACTCACCCAATCTGTCCAAGTCACCCTGCATTCTCATAGCATCCTCCTCACAGTTCACACTGCCACCCAGCTTTGTGTCATCCGCAAATTTGCTAATGTTACTTTGAATCCCTTCATCTAAGTAATTTGTTTAAATGTAAAGATAAATTATTTAACTTCCATGTTGATCATGCATTGCTTATTAAAAAATGTCATTCAATGTTTCATCACTAATATACTTGATGAAACAGCAATTACCACGTTCTTTACCTTTAAATTCACCCCGCAATTCTAATTGGCTCATCAATGCCAATCTTACAATTGCTGGACAAACTTGGTGGATCAGTATCTGTGGAGGGAAATGGACTTAACCATTTTGACCTCGCCCATGGGCAGCCTCACTAGGCTTCATAAAACACAGTTATAAACAACTAAAAAATATTTAAATAATCCAAACAATTGTAAGTAATTAAATAAATAGAAATCACTTAAAACACCATTAATTAGCATGTCGAGTGCCAACATTACAGTGCCGTGGAATGTATCCCAATCTCTTTAATTCTCTAGCCTGTCCATACTGACAATCAGGGGAAAATAGTATCCAGAAAATAAAAGCCACGTTTACAGTTTTTAAGCAGTTACATTTATGTTTTCCCCCCATTTCAAATGTTATTTTGCTAATTGATACCACACTTACAGAAGAACTGTCACTGAATGTATCAGTCTTTTCTTTTGACTTGTTCCTTTTTTTCACTTTTTTGTCTTTCTTTGATTTCTTTTTTTTCTTTTTTGATTTAACAGAATGTTCCTATATGAAAGCACAATTAGTAAGTAAGTAAGTAATTTTTATTTATATAGCACTTTTAAATCAAATCACTTTAAAGCCAAAGTGCTTTACAGAGAAGAAATTAGATTTCCATACATCCATATAAAATAAAAAATAAAAAAGACACAGTACACTATAGGATTCAACATTAAACATCCCCCCCACAGCAGAATCCATTGTGAGGGAAGGCACCAAAAAGTCCAGTTCTCCTCCTCCTCATAGTCCACCCAAGGTTGGGGCCTATTTGTGGCCTCCTCAGCCAGTCCGATGTTTTCAGGCCCTCTTGCCGGGAAGCTGGAACTCCGGCATCGGGTGAACACTCCTCAGCGGCTTGGAATGTCTGAAGCGGCCGCTCCCTCCCCGGAGACAATTCAAACATTTAACAAAAACAGAACTTTACTACTCTTGTAAATTACTCATGGAAAATATGGAGCCTTAAACTAATTTAATATGCTTCTAAACAGCCCATTAACAGACTATAACTGCACAATTTAACTAGGTTTTACTGAACCCACTACAGTGCCAATATCAACTTCTTACAGGTTATTAATACATACAAATGTAAAAAAAGGTTAACGCAGATCAGCAATAAGAGAACATAAGATTGGGAAGTACAACATATACAACAGTACCACACAACACATGACAATTATTTGTGCCAAAACAGCATTTCCTAATGCTTTTCAAGGGAAGGAAACCTTACAAATTGTTAATCTATTTCAGTGTTTTTAGTGGGATACATATTATGGGTGTAAATCTGTAAAGCTATTTTATGACATTGTGAAATGATAAAGAACTACATGGAGTCACATTTTCATGTCTAATGCAATATCATTCTCCTATTGATTATTCATAAAGTGCTTTTAAAGTGTTAAAGCATTTGACAACTGTGTTATTTGGGACATAACAACACAGATCGTATCAGGATAAGCAACTGAAAGGTTTAAGCAGTTAAAAAGGAGGGAAGAAGAGTGGCGAACAGGTTTTCAGAAACAATGATGGTGTCAAATTATGACATGTTGCCTATTGATTGGCAAAATTTAGAAGAATTTTGAGATCTTGGGAAATTATAGGGATGAAATTTAGGGATATGCTAGGACATGGCTATTTAAGGACAATGTAAACAACTTAAAGATTTTTAAACTCAAAGATTTGCAAGACATGGAGGCAAAACAAGTCAGCATGTTGCAGACTGTGACATTAACAAGATTGCTTATTTCCACTTTGTATTATTGCCTAACTTTGCTCTGCCTCATCCTATCCACTGCTGAAATCTTCTTACAAGCCTCTGTAATATCTAGATTATCTATATGAGTATTCTTAAGGACATCTTCCAAGTTCCACTCCATAAAAATAAAGCTGGCTTATATTGAGGAAACACAAAATATCTTGGAGGGAATAAAAGACACAGAGTGCTGGAGTAACTCAGCAAGACAGGCAGCATCTCTGGCGAACATGAATTGATGACATTTCAGATCGGGTCGGAACTCTTCTTCAGTCGGAAGAAGGGTTACGGTCTGAAACGTCACGTTCTCCAGAGATGGTGCTTGTTAAGTTACCCAGCACTGTGTGCCTTTTTTTGTTACCCAGCATCTGCAATTCCATGTTCCTATACTTTGGAGGTTTTTCAGATAGGAGAAATAGATAAGAAAAGGTGAAGGCAACATTTGAAACAAGAACACTAATCATGCAATTGAGCCAGAAGCTTCAGGTTGTCCTAAACTCTGTTTTCCAGATAATGGAAAACATGACTCTAAATTGCATTCACCCATCAGCGGATGTCCACTGATCTGCCATTTATACAACATCTCATTTTCAAAATTATCACAATCGCAAATCCACTGCTTCAAAGTTATACTGAAGTGTACAAATGCATCACTGTTGCTTCTGGTCAAAAGCCCTGAACTTTCAACCACAGAGCAAGTACCTCCATTGCCTCTATTATACTGCATCAAAAGTGAAAACAATAATTCTCTTCAAGGTATGCTGGAAATGGCTGATAGCCAAGAGCTGAAAAGATTAACTTCCTACACAAATCCTTAACTACGTCTTGATTCCTAATTTTCATCTTTCACTCCACAGTAGTATGAGGAATGGCTTTATTACACAAAACCTCTTACCTTCAACATTTTCCTTGATTCCTTGGTATGTTATTTGAGGAGCCTCTGGTCTACATTGCTCACTTCCATGTGAATATGAATACCTGGTTTCTATTCTGTCCCTTTCAGCTTTTTAATCAATAGGTCAAACAAGTAACTAGTTTATGTGAGAGGTGGGTTACCGTCAGTTCTCCAGATCCATTTTCTACAGAATTTTACTTGTAGGTCAAATAATCAAATACATTTATTTCCACACTTGTCTGATACTCTTTTTTTCTCATTCCCATCTCCAACAGCTGGCAGAATTTTCTCAGGATAATATACATCCCCACCTGGCACCCCTTGAGCCTCTGTTCTCTCCTTCACAGGGAAGATAGTCAGCAAGAGAACACTGGTCCACTACCAGAAACCAACTTTGACATTACAACAGAAACTCATCCTATTCCTTTAGATACCACAACTCCCTAGTTTAGTTTAGAAATAAAGTGCGGAAACAAGCCCTTTGGTCTACCAATTCCGTGCCGGCCAACGATCCTGGTACACTAATACTATCCTACACACTATTTACAATTCTCACCAAAGCCAATTAATCTACAAACCTCGACGTCTTTGGAATGTGGGAGAAAATCGGAGCACCCGGAGAAAACTCCTGCGGTCAGATAAAAATTCTGTACAGACAACACCCGTAGTCAGGATCGAACCCGGGTCTCTGGCGCTATAAAGCAGCATCTCTAACGATGCGCCACCGTGCCAACCCTATCTTACTATGAGAATATCTTCTCTAGTAAGTCATTCATAAAAACCTTTTCCTCACTCATTACTAAGTTCATTACTAAATTCAACTATTTCAGCTTTCGCCATATTTACTGAGTTACTTACTCTGCAGCAGGCAAATCCTTCTTTGAACTGGTCTGACCACAAACAATTGACAAAACAAGCAAATATTTTACCCATGTACATTTTAATTTTTTATTAAAATAATTATAAAATTGAATTGAATTGGTTTAAAGGTTCTCAAAGTTAGCCCAGCGTTAGATTTTTTTTGTTTTTGTGCTTTTTAGTGAAAGTAGAATGTTAAATATGGTGTCTTGATAACCAGGTGTAAGCCTTAAGTTGAAGACTTCTGAACAATACTGCAGGTCATATTATAGAAGTATGCACTTTTGCTCTTAAATTCGTGTACATGTCACTTGGACGTACATGGATAGAAAAGGCTTAGAAGGATATGGATTGCCCAGCAGGCAAACGGGACCAGCTGGGGCATCTTGGTCGGTATGGGCGAGTTGGGCCGAAGGGCCTGTTTCTATGACTATGCTAAAAAATGTGTTAAAATAGAAGATGATGAAATGATGAGAAGAGGCTGACTGCCTATGTTTTAAAATACCAAGACAAGATGAAAAAAGCTTTTGAGCAATTCTTCAAACAAAATACCTTTACCACATGGAAAAAAAACAGCTCTGTGACTCACAAGGGATGAGAATTACTATTAGTTACCTAATTGTAGCTAATTACAAAATTGACCGTGACGGAAATAGTAATAAACACCTAGTAGGGGGCGCTGCACTGGCAGCAGCCTGTTGGCAGCGTGTCCGTCTTTTTTCAACTTTTTTTATTTTTTTAGTATGTTTAAAAGTCTGTTTTGAATGTTTCTTTGTGTGTTAAGTGTGGGGGGTGGTGTGGGGGGGGTAAGGGGGAAACCGTTTCGGCCGCCTCTTCCATGGAGAGGCGACTTTTTCAGGCCGCCTCCCCCGTGGCCTAACAGCATGGATCGGCGCCGACTTTCCCGGAGACGCGCCCGGAGCTTCAGCAGCGGGGGCAGTGTGGACTCTCGGCGCGGAGCGGGTGAGACCTCGCTGGAGGGGAGCGCTCCGTTACGCTGGCCCGCGGCAGCCGGCAGCCTGAAGCAGCGGTCTGCAGAACTCCAGCTGGTGCGGCGTCTACAGCCCGGGATCTCACGTTGGGGACCCGGGGGGAAGAAGCTTCCACCGCCGGCCCGCGGCCGTCTTCTACCGCGGGCGTGGTATGGACTTCCATCTCCCCTGGAGGGGAGCTTCGACCGCCGGCCCTGCAGACTGCGGTGCTTCCGGCTGCGGCACGGCAGGTGCTTTAAAACTTTGACCGCCGGCCTGCGGCCTACACCAGCCTGAAGCCGCGGTCTCTGGTTGGGAAGAGCCGATCCTGGACTCACCTTGACTTTGACTTTGTCCCTTACCATCTGGACGCCCGCAGCAACGGCTGTGGAGGGTGGTGGTCCCGACCACGGGGGAAAATGGAGGAGGACTGGCCAAGCTCTGTGCCTTCCACCACAGTGATGAATGCTGTGGTGGATGTTTGTGTAAAATGTTTATTGTGGTTGTGTTCTTTATTATTGTATCGCTGCTGGCAACCCAAATACCACCGACCTTGGTTGTGTGGCAATTAAATTATTTCAAATTATTTCACATGCTTTAATTTCAGGTCATCCAAATAAGATGTGTTATATTTGTTTCAGAATGCTTCAATCTATAATCACTGACAATTTCATTCAGTTCTCTTAATTTTTAAGAAAGTTATGGGCTTTTGACTGTCCTCGATCACAGCTTTTAAGTCAATGGAAAAGCAATAGGGAACAAGATGCTAGTATGAAAATGGCCATAACTTTTTTATGAAGATATGAAAGTGAATTAGGTGTTAAATTAAACTTCTTTTTATGCTTTATCTGATGGGATAAATTGCAGACTTGATTTTTTAAATCTCAAAATTTTGTAACATTGCTATATATTGTATGGTGCAAAGAGTGTGAGAAACCAATGAGGGTCTCTATCAATTAGGAATCAGAAGTTAAAATAAATATGGAACATGTCATCCAGGCATAACATAAATTATAATAATCTGCTGCTGGTGAGACTTTAAAGCAGTTTGTTTAGATGGTCTCATGGAATTCTAGATATTCTGAAGAAACTCTGTTGACAAAACATAAGGGGGAATCGTGCGATAGGGGTTTCACAATCACGAATGGATTACAAAGTAAACACTTGTTAGAAAGATTCTGTAGAGAAATTAAGACAGCTAGTTTATCCAGGATACATTTAATTTATGGTGTCTGTCAGCCTTCCTAAACAATAGAGAAGGTCAATGCGTCCAAGGTTGTTACAACTATAAACAGGATGGAAGTCTGCATGTGAGATATGCACAACTGTAGTCAAAAGGTGCTACAATACAAAGATGCAGTCAAACACAGGCGGTGGATAGATAATGGAACCCCATACAAGCATTGGTTTAACAATCTGCCTTGTTTTAAGATGACCAAACAACCAACCAGCCATCTGTCAAATCCTATTTTTTGGCTGTGTTGCCAGTTTGATATTAGTTGTTCCACTGACTATTGTATGACAATTGTCATTAATTATAACCAGGATTCTAACATTTTACACATCTCTCCATCACACGAGGGAAGATTCCTTTTTGATAAAGGTTGCCGTCTATGTTGGGTTGTGTAAAGCCAATTATACATCAGAAGATCAACTTTGAAAATACCTAACCATATTTCTCCTTTGTGATTTATGAATAAGCTACAAAATGTCATTACATGTAATATTTAAATTACTCTTGTATTCTTGCAGATATTTTTACAGGATATGTATATGTGACAAATCAAACTGTCCTTGGGATAATTGAAGAGATATTGTGCACTGTTTTTACTATAAGCAGAATGCAACACTGTGAAACTTGCTTTGTACATCTTTGTTACTCAATTCCCCAACTTAAAATCCTCCTTAAAATTAACCTCTTTCTTTACTCACTGTTAACTTTCATTCTTTGATATTTACTACTTTGTAATGAGTGCATTAGAAGAGCAAGTAACTATTGCTCATTGAATAATCATGAACTTTAATGTAATGCCAAAGGAATTTTAAAATAAATTTAGTAGGTCAAACCACATTCTCTCACCAATGAGATTTATTTTTGAGTAATAAATGAACAGAATCTCATTACCTTAATTAACGCAGGAAGAAAAAGTATAAAAATTAAATGTCCATTACCTCTGAAAGCTCATCTATTCGTTCATTAACATCTGGTAACATCCATGTGTCCTCACCACGTAAACGTTTGAGCTGCTTCTGTTTTTCTTCTTTCTCATATTTAGCTTGAGCCTTAAATGGGAAAAGATCCATTAGGATGTGAAAGTCTACAAATGATCTTTTATTCCATCATTTTAACTGTTAACTTTCATTCTTTGATATTTACTACTTTGTAATGAGTGCATTAGAAGAGCAAGTAACTATTGCTCATTGAATAATCATGAACTTTAATGTAATGCCAAAGGAATAACATGAGGGGGAACTTCTTTACTCAGAGAGTGGTAGCGGTGTGGAATGAGCTTCCAGTGGAAGTGGTGGAGGCAGGTTCGTTGGTATCATTTAAAAATAAATTGGATAGGCATATGGATGAGAAGGGAATGGAGGGTTATGGTATGAGTGCAGGCAGGTGGGACTAAGGGAAAAAAGTTGTTCGGCACTGACTTGTAGGGCCGAGATGGCCTGTTTCCGTGCTGTAATTGTTATATGGTTATTTTATAAATGGAAAGCTACATAGCACATGGATTATGGTAATATAACTTTGGAACTGAAATGATACTTGTTACCAAAGATTATAGAGGAGCCTAAAAACTATTCCGTAACAACATTAAAAAAAAATCATTTAGAGCATATAGCCAATCTGTCACAGAATAACAATTTTACATTTTAGAAATATATGCACTTTTTAGGAGAACACTCCCATTAAATAAATTTAAAAAGCACATCTTTTCAGTCACATTTGTTGGACTAAATAATCATCCAATTGTTCAGGATCTTTTTTATTGTTGTTCAAATATAACAATCTTTGAATGTGCGCCTGCTGAAGACATGTAGATTGTTTCCATGATGAACTATTGAATTACACTCAGCTCATCTTGCTCATGGAGGATCACTTTGAGGTGGAGTGCTGTCGTAAAAGGCATTCTCTTCTATATCCTGTTCTATTTAAACATTGAACCACAGTTGACCACTCAGTTAACAATGGCAGAAAGGTATGAGGATTAGCTGTTGACTAATAATTATCCAATAATTAACAAATGTAAATAACACTTTGATACAAAAAGAAATCAGAGTAATTTTTTAAAAGGGAGCAGATTGGTACAATACACACAAGAATATAAAAATCTCAAAATATTTTCCACTTCTAAAGGAAGCACACCAATTCAGTTATTAAATTTGCAACCTGTGACTCTGCATTGAAGAATGCAGAAGGTTCTTGACATGCCTCAAAAAGATTGGTTTCAAACTCTTCTATAAATATGATTACCAGCAGTTCTATAACTAACCTATTGTACGGGTGATCATTGTTTGACGGGGACTCGGTGGGACAAAGATCCTGTTTCCACACTGTATCTCTAAACTAAACTAAAAAAAGCTTCAGTTTTGCAACAGGCTGCTTCATACATTACTTTAATGTAATGCAAAACAAAATGTGTTGTAAAATATCTGAATTAATTGCAAGCAGCACTTCTGATTATGAATGCTCATATCATTCATTCTTTAACATCATCATACAAGCTGAGGTTTAATTTGAATGATCCACCACACGAAATGGCTTATTACGTTCATTTTGATCTATGATCCAAAGCCTTTCCATATTTTCTGTGATGCTGCATCACATGCAAATCACCATGGCAACACTTAAAGTTGTCATACTTTGAATACTTTGCTTGATTTTGTCAGCATGCCATGGAATGTTTCGAATGATGTTAAACCAAAGATACTAGAGGAGCAAGATAGACCACTCGATGAAAAAGCTGTAGTACGGTCATGGGCTCAGGGCCCAGAGACCTTTCATTGTGCATTGTTGCTCATTTTATACGCAGTTTCCCTTTTTAAATTTTTTTTTAAAGGAGCACCTTATTTATTATAAACAAAGATAATAATGGTCTAAGAGACCAAGATAAACTGCAAAATCCAATGGATTGACATGGATTCAACTGCGAGAGGCTTAACGGAGATCGGGGTCTTATTCCTAAAATGGCGGAAGTGACGTTCCGTTGCGTTCTGACGCGTACTACACGTCAGTCCATTGGATTTCACAGGATTGGTCTATCTTGCTCCTCTATAATATTTGGTTCAAACTGTTCCTTAATATTAGCCATTAGATGTTCTTATTTTCTTAGTACCAGACTCAATACCATCACTTATGTGGGATTTTTAATTTAAGTTTATTAAAGGATTGTGAAATTATGATAAAACCTTACCTATCCATGTTCTCCAGAGATGCTGCCCGAACTGCTGAGTTACTCCAGGAGGCATGTCTGGAGAACGTGGATAGGTAACGTTGTATCTATTTTCACTGTATAGGCCTCATCCTGAGGCCCCGCCCTTAGTTTTGTCAGCTTAATTGAGGTTCCCAGGTATAAATCACCTGTCACAACTTTCAAATGTCTGCAAATGTCAGTGAAGCTTGTGGACATTCAAAATCACATCAGTATTTAAAAATTAATCATTCTAATAGAAACATTTATATGTCATTAACTCAATTCAAAGAATGTATATCTATCTATTATCTATACATAACTAAAACTCTGATCTCGTGCTCTTCCAGTTTGCGTGGTTTTTCTATCTTGCGCAAGAATGGTACACGATAGCTCTACGATTTTTCGCCACCTTACTCACCATTCTCCTGTGCTCGTGCAACAGGTTTTGTTCCGATCCATAGTTTATTTCAAAGATTATTATGGTTTAAAAATCTTAACAAACGCGCATGTGCAGACCCTGTCAGTCGCCTCCACGCAGATTGGTCTCCTCTCCTGTCAGTCACCCGGGACGGCAACGCCCCTCCCTGCGCTGCCGCAGCCTCTCCCGCTAACTCCTCTCTCCCCTCCTCACAGTAACTTGTCTACCGTCTCCATCACCACTGGCGGCGGCTGCGGCGGGGGGGTTGTTCAGTGGTTCAGTGCAGGCCCTGGTCCCATCTCTCTCTCCCTCACTCACTCCTCTCCCCCGCCCACCCTCTGCGGCAATGGTGGTCCCGGGTGAATGGCTGTGACCATCCGTATCCTCCATCGCTGCGGTAACTCACCCTCATGGCCCTCTCGGAGGAGATCTTCTCCACCAGCTCGTCGAAACTCGTGATGAACACCAGCTCCATTGCTCCCCCCACCGCGGAGCAGCCCGGCGGTGGCAGCGAGCAGGCAGGTGGGCAAGGGAGGGACGGGCCGAGCGGCAGCAGCGGGTGCGCAGGCAGGGCGGGGATGGGCCGAGCGGCTTCTGAGCCGGAGTGGGCAGAGGGAGGGAGGGAGAGTCGGGTTGCAGGGTGGCCATGCAATTTGCACGGAGTTTGAGTAACTCACTCATACACACACAATGCAAACTGGTCCAATCGTCAAGTCAAACCACAGCTAACAATGAATGACCTGTGGAAGGAACTGCAGATACTGCTTTATATGGAGGGAGTGACTGAGGGTAGGGGAAAGGAGGGAGGGAGGGAGGGATTGGGGAGGGGAATGATTCTGGAGAGGTGAGGAGGGAGAGTGGGGGGAGTGATGGAGAGGAGGGGGTAGGGAGGGAGAGGTGGGGGATGTGAGGAGGGAGAGTCGGGGAGGAGGGGGAATAGAGGGAGAGGACGGTGGGGGAGGTCAGGAGGGATAGTGGGGGGATAGGGGAGGTGGAGTGGAGGATAGAGGGATAGGAGGGGGTAGGGAGGGAAGAGGAGTTATGGAGGGAGTGACTGAAAGTAGGGGAAAGGAGAGGGAGGGTTAGGTGAGGGAGGGATTGGGGAGGGGGGAGAGGGGAAAGAAGAGGGAGGGTGAAGAGGAGGGGGGGGAGTGCCGGGGGATGAGGGGAAATGAGCCACACCTGCGCAGTTGGGGGCTATGTGTGAGTGGTGGAATATTGCGTTGGGGGAACGGGTTGTGTTGGAGGAACGGGTGAGTGGTGGAATATTGCATTGGGGAGCAGACCAAACGGGTCTGCAGTTAGTCTAGTTATTATTATTATTATTATATTACTAAAACTCTCATCTTGTTTGTATGCGTGTGCGTGACATTCCAAAACCCCGCCAAAACGGTAAAAGATAGCGCTACAATTTTTGGCCCGCCTTACTCACCATTGTCCTGTGATGTAAGAGAAACAAGTTTTGTTCGGATTTATGTTATATTTTACAAGTTATTGACATTTTAAACTTTACAACAAACTCTTTTCAAACCACTTTTCCACTTGCCCTGTCCTTCAGCCGCGTTTGACGTCACAATGGGATCCCTAATCTCATATACATTAAAAAATCACGATTTAAAAAAAACAACTCAGTTTTAATCAAATTATTCCGTTTCATTAAGGGCAGTGGGAGAGGTGAGGAAGGAGAGTGGGGGGTTGGGATAGGGGGGAGGTGGAGTGGGGGAGCAGGGGGATAGAAGGATAGGAGGGGGGGTAGGTAGGGGAGAGGGGTATGGAGGGAGGGAGTGACTGAGGGTAGGGGAAAGGAGATGGAGGGAGGTGAGGGAGGGAGGGAGTGGGGAGGAGAGGGGAAAGAAGGGGGAGGGTGAAGAGGAGAGGTCAGGAGTGCTCAGGGATTAGGGGAAATGGAGGAGGATAGGGGTAGGAAGAGGGATGGCGAGTTAATGCAAGAGGGGAGGGGAAGAGGGAGGAGGGGACGGCAGGGAGGAGGTGAGAGGAGGAAGCAGAGGAGGGTTGGTGGAGGGTGGGGAGAAGGAGTATAACGGAGGAGTGGAATAGGGGACTGAAGAGGGAGAGTGGGGTGTGTTCACATTGATCATATTTCACAGGTTATTGCCATTTTGAACTTTAAAAACATCGCAGTCGCGCTTGCACTTGCTGGCCGCATCTGCGCAATTGGGGAGGGTTGTCGTCACTCACGTCACAACGGGGATCTCTGGTGTCACAACGCGAACCCATCAGCCACGCCTGCACAGTTGGGGGTTATGGGTCAGTGTTGGAATATTGCCTTGGGGGACAGGCCCAATGGGTCCACACCTGGTCTAGTTACCTGTAAAATGCCCCTCCTGACTGCCTTAACTGCCCATTGAACTGCAGCACTCCAGCTGGGCGGCGCGACTCACCCGTTTAGCAGAATGATGTAATATAAAATTAAACCTTGGTTTCAATCCGGACATGTTTTATTTAATAAATATAAAAAATGGCTTTTCCACATTTGCAGAACATGCCTCTCTGATAATATAATCCTCCAAATAAGTTGACAGTAAATGACAACATCAATATTGCATTGGACGATGGTAATAGATATTTCCTCATTCCACTGATAAATTATATTTCTGCCTACTATTTAAACAAACCAGTGAACAACATATGAAAAATAATTCTTGTATGTGCAATTATTTAGATCTTGGATATTCAAGAATTACAACTTTTAAAAAGACTTGCAAATAATTATCTTATTGTCATAAAGTCATAGAGTATTACAGCGCTGAAACAGGCCCTTTGGCTCAACTTGCCCACATCGGCCATTATGTCCCAGCCACACTAGTCCCACCAGTCTGAAGAAGGGTTTCGGCCCGAAACGTCGCCTATTTCCTTCGCTCCATAGATGCTGCTGCACCCGCTGAGTTTCCCCAGCAATTTTGTGTACCAGTCCCACCTGCCAGTTTGGTCCATATCCCTCCAAACCGGTCCTATCCATGTACCTGTCTAACTGTTTCTTAAACATTGGGATAGTCCCTGTATCAACCACCTCCTCTAGCAGCTTGCTCCATACACCCACCATCCTTTGTGTGAAAAGGTTACCCCTCAGATTCCTATTAAATCTTTTCCCCTTCACCTTAAACCTATGTCCTCTGGTCTTCGATTCACTTACTCCATATATCCCAGGCCCTTGAGTCCTGGCAACATCAATATCTGTTTATTTATTTGTGTGTGTGTATATTTATTCAACGGTATATGGACACATTGATCTGTATTTATGCCTATATTCTGTTGTGTTGAAGCAAAGCAAGAATTTCACTGTCCTATCTGGGACACATGACAATAAACTCTCTTGAATTTTGAACATCCTTTCAAATCTTCTCTGCATCCTATCCAGCTTGACAACATCTTTCTTATAACATGGTGCCCAGAATTGAACACAATACTCTAAATGCGGCCTCACCAATGTCTTACACAACTGCGACATGGCCTCACCAATGTCTTACACAACTGCGACATGACCTCCCAACTTCTATACTCAATGCTCCAACTGATGAAGGTCAATGTGCCAAAAGCCTTTTTGACCACTCTATCTACCTGTGACTCCACCTTCAAGGAACCATGCACCTGCACCCCTAGATCCCTCTGCTTTAAAACACTCCCTAGAGGCCTACCATTCACTGTGTTGGTCCTGCCCATGTTAGACTTCCAAAATGCAACACCTCACATTTCTCTGTATTAAATACCATCAACCATTCCGCAGCCCATTTGGCCAATCGATAATGATCCTGTTGCAATTTTTCACAACCATCTACACTATCTGCTTCGCCTACTTTTGCATCAAAATTGCTGGAGTAATTCAGCGGGTCAGGCAGCATCTCTGGAGAACATGGATAGGTGATGTTTTGGGTCAGGACTTCAATCACCACTGGCGATCTCCAGTCCCGCACTGCCTGCTATTATCTCCATCCATAAATACATAAACAGGACCGCCATAGCAGATCAATTGTTTCAGCTCGCTCCTGCCCCACAGCAGTCATCTGCAAATACCTTGACTCCATCCTAACCCTTCTACCTCTTGAATCAAAAATGCCAGAAGAGGCCATAATCAAATCAATCAGCTGTTGGTAATCCTGAAAAAGTGCACAATATGGAGGAGAAAGCATAAATGAGTCAATGATTGGTAGAGCTTCCGCCTCTCAGCTTCAGTGACCTGTGTTTGATCTGGTTTTGTGGATTTTGTACGTTCTCCCTGTGACAATATTGATTTCCACTCGATGGACTAGTTTCTCCCAATATCCCACAGACATGCAATATGTTACAGAGCTAAAGTATATATAGGAGAATGTAGAACCTGGGGGGAAGTTGATCAGAATGTGAGTAGAATAAAATGGGATTAGAGTAAATGGGTGCTTGATGGTCCATACACACTCAGTCTGCTGAATGATGTTTCCCTTCTGTGAAATATAAAGCTTAATCTAAGGTTTGGAAAAATCGACCAGGAACCAGGCTCATAATCTTGATGTAAACAAGGGAATAAACTAATGTTTTAGATCACAATTCTGTTGGTTTTCTAACCTCAAAATTTCAGCAATCCCAGTTTTTACTTTCCAAATCAGCTGCATTCATCACATTGTTGCCTTTACTGGAAAACATTAGGGAAAGCGTTATGACATTCAATTCATGAAGCTTAGTTTAAGAGTAACAGCCTGTAACAAGTTGGATTCTTACTTAAGATAGACACAAAATGCTGGAACAGGCAGCATCTCTGGAGAAGGAATGGGTGACGTTTCGGGTCGAGACCCTTCTTCAAACGGAAACAGCACCTGCAGTTCCTTCCAACACATTGGATTCTTACTTGTTGCTCTGAGACGAATTCTCAGTGCAGAGGTGGAACTCAATTATCTGGAACTGTTATCAGGCTTCTGATCGGTCTCTCCATAAACTAGGTTGCTATCCAACTTACCAATAAAATATTGGACGTTTCTGGAACTGGTGAGCTACAATGCTGAGAACTATCTGTTCTCTGTTTCTTTTATTTTTCTTGACTTAATGTACTTGAGTTTGGCTTGATTGTATTTTTGTATAAGGAACTGTAGATGTTGGTTTACACCAAGGATAGACACAAAACGCAGAGGAACAGGCAGAATTTCTGGAGAGAAGGAATGTGTGACGTTTCCGGTCGAGACTGAAGAAGGGTCTCGACCTGAAACATCACCCATTCCTTATCTCCAGAGATGCTGCCGGTCCCACTCCAGCATTTTGTATGTATTTTTGTATAGCTCACCTGCAGTCCGTTTGTTTTTGCTTTTTTTGTGTTGTTTATTTCGTTTTGGCTAGTCCAGTTTTTGTTTTTTTAGTTTGTGTTTTGGGGGGGGGGGGGTTGAAACGGGGCTTGCTGTCTCTCCCTGCGGGGGAATGCGATTTTTTGTCGTATTCCCCTTCTCTGCCTCCGTCTGCGCTGAGGCCTAATGGCGGAGCTGGCGACCTCGAGGCTCAGGAGACAGAGCCCGGCAGGACTCGCCCTGAGCTCGCTCCCGTGAGGGCGGCCCGGCTTGGGGCTGGAACAGGGCTTCCGTGAGGGGCTGTGACGCTCCCGGGGGGCGGCCTGGTCCGAGGAAGGAACGGTGCTCCCGTCGGAGTGGCCGAGCTCGGGGAGGTATGGCGTTCCCAGCCCGAGGGAGGAGCGGCGCCCATGTCGGGGCGGCCCAGCCCAAGGGAGGAGCGGCGCCCATGTCGGGGCTGCCCGGCCCGAGGGAGGAGCGGCGCCCATGTCGGGGCTGCCCGGCCCGAGGGAGGAGTGGCGCCCATGTCGGGGCTGCCCGGCCCAGCCCGAGGGAGGAGCGGCGCCCATGTCGGGGCGGCCTGGCGCGAGGCTGAGACAGTAACGGCACTCACGTGAGGGCGATCCGGCTCGGGGCTGGAACGGTGCTCCGGGGGCTGGGATGGCGTTCTGGCGGCGGTGACCTGAGTCCAGGGTTCGGCCGCGGGCCAGCGGCTGTGTCAGCAGGACTGGTGGACGGCAGCTTCGACCACCCCAGGGCCGCGGTGTTTGAGCCGCGGGACTGTTTGCTACATCGCCCGGTGGGGTATCGCCTCAGCGCAGAGAGAGAAGAGGAGGGAAGAGACTGCAGCCCTAAGACTTTTGCCTCCATCACAGTGAGAAGGTGCTATGTGGACTCACTGTGGTGGATGTTAATATGTGTTTATTGTTGTTTTTTTATTGTATTGTATGTATGTATGACTGCAGGCACAAAATTTCGTTCAGACTTCGGTCTGAATGACAATAAAGGAAACCCTGTAACCCTGTAGAGATAGAGTGTGGACGCAGGCCCTTAGGCCCACAGAATCCCTTGTACACTATCCCACAGTTAAGGCAGTCAGGAGGGGCATTTTACAGGTAATATACATTCTTTGAATTGAGTTAATGGGTTATTTAAATGCTTCTATTAGAATGATAATGTTTTGCATTAGTCAGTTGCCTACAAACCTGCATGGCTTGAGGGAACCGACACAGTCAAGGGGAGAACGTACAAACTCCGTACAGACAGCACCCCCGTCAGATCTCTGGCGCTGTAGGCAGTAACTCGCTGTGCCACTGTGCACTAACATGGTCGTAAATTTATCTGAATTGATTGGATAGCATGCAAAACAAAGCTTTTCATTGTACCTGGGTACTCGTGACAATTATAAATCTAATTTCCTAGAGGCTACTGAAATGCAGGGATTGTTAATTTGGAGGGAGCGAAAGTTCGCGGGTCGTCCAAAAACTGATCAATTCACTTATTCAGTGACTTCTTCACCCAATTATCAATTTAAAGAAGGGTCCTGATCATAACGTCGACTGCCCATTCTCCAGATGCTGCCTGGCCCTGAGCTGTTCAGCCTCGGACATGCCAAGTGCAGCTGATGCTGGGGTTTAAATCAAAGATGCTATAGCAAGCTTGCTATATATAGGATCTTTGGTTTAAATGTGATGGGTTGCAGGCCGCAAACTCTGATCATCGCTCACATGGACCGCTTAAAATGCTGCTTCGTGCACATTTGCACGAACGCCGCCGAGTAAATACCTTGGCCACAACCTCCTGCCTTGTTCTCCGTTTAAATTCTCTCCCTTCCTCGATTGATTTCTGGCTTTCAAATCTACCTCCGTACTCCGCCATGTTGTAGCCGCCGGCTCCGCGCACTTTGCGACAGCCGCGCAAGCGCGCAAGCGTCGCGAGGAGACAGTGCTCGCGGGCGCCCCCGGGTGTCCGGCTGAGTCAGTCATTCAACCATCGTGCAGGTCCGCTACAAATACCTAAAGCATTCGCCTTGGCTTGACTTAGAATCATTTCAGAGCAATTGCAACCCATTCAACTCACTTAGAGTCAAAAAGCATGGAAACAGGCACTTCGGCCCAATATACTACCCCTCCGCGTTTGGCCCATATCCCTCAAAACCTTTCCTATCCAGGTACCATGTAGCACCACCGACCTCGGGTGGACTAGCTAGGAGGGGGACTGGACTTTTTGGTGCCTTCCCTCACAGTGGATAGTGTTGATTCTGCTGTGGAGGGATGTTCATGTCGAATCCTATAGTAGATTGTGTCTTTTTTTCTTTTTTTATTTAATATGGATGTGTGGTAATCTATTTTTTTTCTCTGTAAAGCACTTTGGCTTCAACATTATTTGATTTAAAAGTGCTATATACATAAAAAATTACTTACCTGTCCAAATGTCTAGGTTTAACAACAATTTACATTAACGAGTCCCCTGTGGGGTCCCTCATCCCAAAGGCATGCAGATTTTTAGATGAATTAGCCAATGTAAATTGCCCCCAAATTTGTAGGGATTGAATACTGGAATAACAGATCTGTTTGAACTGGTGATTAATGGTCAGCATGGACTCAGCTGGCCAAATAGCCTGTTTCCTTGCAGTATCTCCTAACTAAATCCAAATTGAACTAAGATTATATCCAAGTACTAATGTAAATATATTATTTGGACTAATTGAATACTTCTAATTTTGTAAAACTTCCCAAAGTTTTTCACAGGCACAAAATTTGACAGGGACACTAAAGTTTGTTCTGCTTTGGGAAAGATTACCAAAGATTGACGTGGGCGGGTTAGAGTAAAAAAAACAGTTGAAATAAGAGAATACTGATACTTTATTGTCACATGTAGCCAGGTACAATAAAATTCTTTGTTTTTGCATATAATACAATATATCTGTGCCGACAAAGTTTACAAAAGTTCTTTAACTATACTGGAAATATTCAGCAGGTCAGGCAGCATTGTTTCTTTACATACATGTACCCTGATCTGTTGAGAAAGCTTAATTTATTCAAGAATGTATACACAATTTATACACGAACAACAGGGATCACCTACGGCTAGATAAAGTGGGGAGAGGCTCGTTGTGGCTTGTTGAATTTATTTCTGAGATGTAAATGTTATGCAAAATCTCTTCCCCGTTCTCTACTAAACCTCATCAAACATTCGTATATAACATTATTTTCTTAAAAAATGCTTTATGTACTCCAAGCCGCGAACACTTTATTCTCTGCCTCCTAGCAACCTTTTTAAATTAATGGCTCCCCAATAGCAGGAACAGTCTGGCTTCTTAAATTTGCAGGAAAATAAACTAATCTTCAGGAGGCTTTTGTTTGATAACTTAACTATCCTTTCATTCATGAGCTCTCCAAAACTATTAACTGTTGCCTCAGCATTTAAAACAAATCATGAATTCACCTGACTTTTTCAACCCACAAAACACCTTGCAAATTCAGATAATGTGTTAATGAATCCACAAGACTCAGAAAGAGCTCTCTGGTCTTGCCACAAGAGTAATGTTTAGTCAAGACACAAAGTGCTGGAGTTACTCAGCAGGTCAGGTAGCTTCTCTGGAGGACATGGGTGGGTGATGTTTGTACATAATGTTTAGTCTTTGATTTTCCTCTAAATTTACTACCCTACGCTTAACCACTTCAAATAGCCACTGCCATTGGTTCTCTCTGCAAACCTGTTTCCATCTAACTGGTGTTTTACATATCCAGCAACTGGTTTTATTGGTGCTTTTACACTTCAGAAGCTGAGCCGCACCTGCAGGTGAAAGCTTATGTTACATGATTTTCAACTTCCAGTCATTTCATTATTTCCTGCATCAAAAAATCAATAACCACAATTATCTGGCTGCACTGCACTGCATTATGACTGATAAGACAAAATGTGGCGCAGTGGTAGAGTCGCTGCCTTACAGTGCCAGCGATCCAGGTCCGATCCTGACCATGGGTGCTGTCTGTACGGTGTTTGTAAATTCTCCCTATGACCATGTGGGTTTTCTCTGGGTGCTGGAGTTTCCTCCCACACTCCAAAAAGATAGAGGTTTGTAGGTTAATTGGCTTTGGTTTAAAAAAAAAAAATTGTAATTTGTCCCTAGTGTGCAGGATAGTGCAAGTGTATGTGTAGAAGCTGATGGGGCACGCGCACGGACCAACAAACAACAGACAACGCTTTGAGATTACTTCAATTAGTTCCAGACTGATATACAGAGAACAATGGAATAGTAAACGTTTCTTCTGAAATCAGCTCATCATGTAAAGTTTTTTTTTCATGTTTTCATGTTGTACATTAGACATCCAGAAGGCGCTGATGCAAACAAGCATTTCAGATGTGAATCGCACTGGCTTCATCAATATCACCTCTTTATTAAGTAGTTTAACTTTTAAAAATCTGTTACAATTATTATATTTCCTTGGGCGACAAGTTTCAAAATTAAATCTGAAGTTACATGCAAGTTACAGCATTTTAGCATTTTTCAATGATGACACACCAATTCCCTTGATCATAATAACTCTGCACTATTCTAATATTCGATATATCTCTACACAAGTTTTCTAATTCCCCATCAGAGAAAACGTGATAAAAACGGTGGTAAACAGCATGCTCTTTGACCTCAGGTGGGAGTGCTGAGACACCATCAGCGTTATGGTGACTTTTAACTCCTCTTAAATGCCAAGGAACAAGTAAATCTTGTGAATCAAAGTTAGTTCTATTTGTGTGCACAGGGAGCTTTGCATTGTTTTGTTTAACTGTTGAATCCTTGGTAACATCTGGTAGTTGCTTCAAACAAGTTAAATCCATTTTATTGGCATCTTGATTGATGTACGAGAAATCATTTCCTGTTTGTACCGTGACACAATTTGCTTGAGGTTGGATACATTTTCCTTTTCTTTCTGCTAAATATTTAGATTTTACTTTCTTGTGTTCCTGTTCCATTGCCCAAACATAAATAAGTCCCTTGCCTCCCAGCCGTAGTAGTCTCACAATCTCTTTGACAGCCGACAGCCTCCTTTCCTGTAATTGAAAAATATGTACTGAGCAAACTCAATCTAAAAGAAAACAGGGCATTTTGTTGATGTTGAAATTACCAGTTTACAATAGAACCTGATATTTTAATTTCTTAAAAATGTTTAATTCCAAGATGCTGTCCACTTTAGATTATCTCGTACTACATACAACACCACAGGTAAATACTGGATAGGTAGTTTCTTAAAATAAAGTATACAGACTTTAACTCTTCACCCCAATTAATTTCTACTAAACATGGATTATTTAATACATCAGGACTAGTTTCTCCTCCTGGAAATTGTGTTTGATTTTATTTATTATTATAAGACTTAGATAGGTTGGAAGAGTGGGCTGAGAAATGGCAGATGGAATACAGCATGGCAAAGTGTGGAGTTGTGCATTTTGGTTGCAGGAATGAAGGCGTAGACTACATTTTCTAAATGGGGAGAAAATTCAGAAATCGGGAGGTGCAAAGGGACTTGGGAGTGCTGGTACAGGATTCCCAAAACGTTAATTTGCAAGTCAGAGTTGTGAGTCTGTGGAATTCTCTGCCTCAGTTCTCTGGATACTTTCAAGAGAGAGTCAGATAGGGCTATTAAAGATAGCGGAGTCAGGGGATATGGGGAGAAGGCAGGAACGGGGTACTGATTGGGGATGATCAGCCATGATCACATTGTATGTCGGTACTGGCTCGAAGGGCCGAATGGTCTACTCCTGCACCTATTGTCTATTGAATCAGTAGTATGGAAGGCAAATGCAATGATAGCATTTGTTTTGAAAGGGCTAAAATCCAAAAAAACAGTGATGTAATGCTGAGGCATTAAAAGGCACTGGTCAGACCGCATTTGCAGTATTGTGAGCAGTCTTGGGCTCCATATCTGAGAGGAAGGATGTGCTGGTGTTGGAGAGGGTCCAGAGGAGGTTTACCAGAATCATCCCAGGGATGATTGGGTTAACATATGATAAGCGTTTGACGGCACTGGGTCTGTACTCACTAGAGTTTAGAAGGATGAGGGGGTACTCATTGAAACTTACCAAATAGTGAAAGGCCTGGATATAGTGGATGTAGAGAGGATGTTTCCACTGGTGGGAGAGTCTAGGACCAGATGCCATAGCCTCAGAATAAAAGGACGCACCGTTTATTAGGGGATGAGGAGGAATTTCTTTTGTCAGAGGATGGTGAATCTATGGAATTCATTGCCACAGAAGGCTGTGGAAGCCAAGTCAATGGATATGTTTTAAGGTGGAGATTGTTTGGTTCTTGATAGTAACGGTGTCAAGGGTTATGGATAGAACACACAGCCAAGCTACTACACCATGTGACTGTTGCCTTTTCGATCCAACTGGAATGCAAAACAAGAAACTATTCATTATTTTATACAAATAAAACAGTTTTTTCTTATTAAATATGCACTGGTGGTCCAAACCAACCATCCACAAATATAAAGAAACACATTCCCATCCTTGGCACATTACCATATAGAAATCAAGTTTATAGTTACCTCCGTTGAAAAGTGATGAACAACTGCTATAGAAATACAAGCATCACAAATGCCACTGCGCAAGGGCACGAGTAAGCCATCACAGATGAAGACCTCAAATTGTTTCTCTCTGCAAATATCAACAAGATTTTTGCTGCGATCACAACCAATCTGGTAAATGAGAATGGGAAAAACTGTGCTACAACGGGGCATCTTAAAAATGCAAATTTTGCAATCACAAAGTACTAAAATCACTGTTAACAACTTGCTATTTATTGAATATACAATGTAATGTAATTTAATGAATGTAAAAGATGGCGCCTGCTTGTGGTGACATTTTGCCAGCAACAGAAGAGGATTATTTACAGCTTCAATCAACTCACCTGGATTAGAAAAACGGCAGAAATCAGCGCCGTAACGGACAAGCTGCTAGTGCACTTGAAGGCACTAGCGATACCGCGATCTCCCGCTATTGCGGGAGACTCCAACTGCAAGCGTTCCCTCGATCGCTGGAGAACTTCCGACCCGACTGGGGATCACAGGTACTGTACCTGGAAACACCGAGAAGACCTCCGGAGCTGACGGGCAGGATCTCCCAGCAGGAACGGAGCTGGAGCTGCCGACTGTGAGGGAATCCCCGATCGCAACGGAGCTGGAGCTGCCGTCTGCAAGGGAATCCCTGTTCCAGCGCAGGTTCGCAGAAACTGCAGGTACAGTAGGAACAGTACCTGGAAACAATGGAGAGGCCTCCATTGTGTCCTGAAACGTGGCCTACAGGCAGGACTTCAGGTCAGACTGAAGCGTTGGGGACTTCGACCCCCTCTCCCTACCATCCTACTGGCCAATGTACAGTCCCTTGAAAACAAAGTGGAGGATTTAAGGGCAAGGCTGCTTTAACAAAGGGAGCTGAGGGAATGCTCTGTGTTCTGTTTAACAGAGATATGGCTCACCCCCGGCTCCCCAGACTCAGCTGTCCATCCTGAAGGTTTCTCCATCCATCGCATGGACCGTACACTGTCATCTGGGAAAGGGAGAGGAGGGGGCGTCTGCCTCATGGTCAACTCTGCGTGGTGCTCAGACGTGGCAGTCCTATCTAACTCCTGCTCTCCGCACCTGGAACATCTGGCTGTGAAGTGCCGTCCCTTCTACCTACAGAGGGAATTCACCTCCATCATCCTGACCGCGGTCTACATCCCACCCCAGGCTGATGTCCATCTGGCACTGGGGGAGCTGCATGCCGTGGTCATCAAGCACCAGACGTCTTACCCCGAGGCATTTACCACCATAGCCAGGGACTTCAACAAAGCCAACCTTAAGAAATCGCTCTCTAACTTCTACCAACATGTCTCCTGTAGCAGCAGAGGATCAAACACCCTCGACCACTGCTACACGACCACCAAGGATGCCTATCGCTCGATCCCTCGCCCTCACTTCGGTAAATCCGACCATACCGCGGTGCTGCTTCTTCCTGCCTACAGGCAGCAGTTGAAGAGCGTATCCCAAGAGGAGAGGACTGTACAGAGCTGGTCGGGGGGGGGGGGCGCAGAGGAACAACTCCAGGACTGTTTGGAGTCTGTAAACTGGGCAATGTTCAGAGACTCAGCAATGGACCTGAATGAATATGCCACAGTCGTCACAGACTTCATTAAGAAATGTGTGGAAGACTGCATCCCAACAAAAACCTCAACACCAGCAAAACCAAGGAACTGATTGTGGACTTTGGAAGGGGTAGGATAGGAACCCACAATCCCGTTTATATCAACGGGATGATGGCGGAAAGGGCTTCAAATTCCTGGGAGTGCACATTTCCGATGATCTTTCCTGGTTCCAGCACACTGATGCAATTATAAAGAAAGCACATCAGCGCCTCTACTTCCTGAGAAGATTACGGAGAGTCGGTATGTCAAAGAGGACTCTCTCGAACTTCTACAGGTGCACAGTAGAGAGCATGCTGACTGGTTGCATCATGGCTTGCTTCGGCAACTTGAGCGTCCAGGAGCGGAAAAGAATGCAGAAGGTTGTGACCACTGCCCAGTCCATCATCGGCTCTGACCTCCCTACCATCGAAGGGATCTATCGCAGTCACTGCCTCAAAAAGGCTGCCAACATCATCAAGAACCCACACCATCCTGGTCACGCACTCATCTCTCCGCTACCATCGGGTAGAAGGTACAGGAGCCTGAAATCTGGTACATCCAGGTTCAGGAACAGCTTCTTCCCCACAGCATTAGGCTATTAAACTCACCAACAAACAGACTCTGAACTGTAACAGCGTTTCCATGCTATATCTCTAAATTAAACTAAGCTAAAATGGTTCACAAAACAGTATTGAAATGTGTAATTCTCCAAAATATTGAGAACACTTATTAGTACAGTAGTAGAAGCAGCAACACTGATGTATTGCTCTTTATGCTCTCATGAAACAATGCATTTCGTTGTCTCTGTACTGTACACTGACAATGACAATTAAAATTGAATCTGAATTAAAATTGAATCTGAGGGATATGCCTGTGTCTTTAAAACTAAACTAAGATTCGTTCCATTCACCTAGAGGTAATTCTGTGAAACAACAAACAGATTCAGTCTACTGTAACCAAAATCCATTAAAAAGAGGTCCATTAAAACAGGGGTTTACTGTAATTCGTTCCAAAGAAAAAACATTACATTTTATTTATACGCCTAAATTAATATTTATGAAAGCAAATACTAATATTTGGGATCTTTTTGATTTTAAACAACCGTCAATGTGGACCAGTAACCTCTAAATTTAGCAGGTGCGTCATGGGAATGGAGGAAGTTCAGCCATTACATTTATTAGCCTCAAATAAATCAAACTAATAGCAACCTCTCATGAAATCAGATGCAGATTCATCCCCCTATTCATTTTTCATTACCTTACTTACATCTCAACTTTCTTATTGGCAATTGTAAAGTTTACACAAGTTTTACAATCTCTCAACTCTTACTCTTTACAGAGTATGTCCAAATTTAGTTAATAACCATAAACATTTATACAATCTTTAGGAATCAGATAAATGTGTAAATGTAAAGATTGGCAACAATCAAATTGCTTTGCTGTTCAGCAGAATTTCATTTATATTGCTTCCAATTTAGGCAGTCCAAAGAAACAACCAATAAAGAGACATTTTACATTTTAAGAGAACGTTTTACAAGAGAGCATGGAAATACAATAAAATGAGTGGTAATAAAAGAAAATATGGGCGCATAGGCCACATATTTTTCCACGTTCGTACATTTGGGGTCAGCAGATAATTTGTTTGACACAGCACTGACAAAATGACCTTCAGCTTGCATGGTATTACACAATTAACATCATGCTGGCAGCAATGGTAATAGCCTTTCTGTATTCAGAATACATCAGACAATTGCACTTGTTGAACAATTACAACAATGCACCTTTCTATATCTACAAATCATTACCCTCTTCCGCACTATTTCTCCTTCTGTAACATCTTTCCAATTTCAACTCTATTTGTTTTAAAATATTTCAATTGTGGAATTTCAGTTTTTATCCTCCATTCCTACATTATTGCAGGTTCCGATTAAATCTTTCCCTCTCACCTTAAACTTATGTCCCCTGGTTCTTGATTCCCCTTACTCTGAATAAAAGTATTTGTGCATTCACCCTATCTATTCCCCTCATGATTTTATACACATGGTGGGAGCTGGGTAGGTTTACTGCTGGAAGCACTAATCATAAAAGGCACAGGAAAGGAAGCAATTGCCAGTTCAAAAAAGATGGACAAGAGACTCAGTAAAATCAGAGTGAATTTAAGAGAAGATAGACACAAAATGCTGGAGTAACTCAGCGGGACAGGTAATCTTTTTTTTAAAGTCTGACTGTGTAATGAATGCTGCACTGAAGAAAGACAGATTAATGTATGTGGTAAAGGAAAAGAGCAGATGATCAAAGATATAAAACTCCTTAAAACGTAAATAAGCCATATTAAGTTAGCATGGCCAACAAGAAGGTTATGTCTGAAGAAGGGTCTCGACCCAAAACGTCACCCATTCCTTCTCTCCAGGGATGCTGCCTTCGATTTAAACCAGCATCTGCAGTTCTTTCCTACACAAGAAGGCAATGGAGATTTGGACGGTTTGAAAAGGGTGTAAAGTTTAAATGGGTACTTTGAAGGCACATACAACGAGGAATGAAAAACAGAAGTAGATGTGATATTTCAGAGAACGTGGCAGAATATAACATTGCCATGAGGTAAAATATAAAAGAGTACAGCAATTTATTTTGAGGACCCATGAGAGAGTTCAATTTAATAATAGTTAAATAGTTATGTATCCACATTTATTAAAAATTAAGAAATATATATTTACCATGAACAAGTCCTTGTTAACTCCCAGGTATTTACCATTTCCACAGCCAACATCAGCCACCAATGCTCCATCTGGCAGCGTTTTGAGGAATTCAACCACCTTCGGCCATGGGGTATGCCTAGTATCGCTGAAATGGCAAGCAATCTCATCATAAACATCGTGTACATACTTGTGTTCCAGCTTTGAGGCATCCCCATCACTGGCTGGGACTGAGGGAGTAGGATTTGTGCATTTACAATCAATTTGACTGTCACAGACTTCTGGATAAGCTATAGATAAAAGCAGAACATTTTTTCTTCTTAAATATAATTTTGTATTAGAATAACAATAATACAAATATAAAACTTTTGTATTCGTAAAAAATATAGTTTCAAAGAAAACACTGCATTATGAGTATAACTTAAGTTAAGCAGAATTTTACTTTCAGACTTTTTCCCCACAAATCTTGCTTTTAATTAGTGCAGTTCCTCCTGCTACATTGTTTGCATGATTGAAAGACAACTTCCACCATATGCAAGTACAGGTCCTCCACAGGTTATGAACTCCCAACTCATGTTCAGTCCATATACATGAATAAGCATTTTTCTGCTTTTTAAGGATACAAATATCCATTTTGTTAGGAAGTTGTCAGCATTCGTGGTCTACTACTCTAGAGCATGGGGTGGGAGATTGCAACCTTCACGTGGTCCACCCTGTTTCGACGAATGCAATCAACCTGGCGTGCACAAACAGAAGATCAAACAGAACAAGTTGTCTTACAAATTTAGGCTGTGCACACCATACGCAAGAAGAAGAAGATTCTAGAGCATAGTTCTTGACTGAAGATGATTAGCTAACTGATATATTGTGCATTGAATTGTATTGATTCACGGGTGAAGAATTTGCAATTATCTTGTTTAGTTTAGTGATACAGCACGGAAACAGGCCCTTCTGCCCACCAAGTCCGTGCCGACCAGCGATCCCCATACATTAACACTATCCAACTGGGACAATTTACAATTTTACCAAAGCCAATTACCTACAAATCTGTACGTCTTTGGAGTGTGGAAGGAAACCGGAGAAAACCCACGCAGGCCACGAGGTGAACGTACAAACTCCGTACAGGCGGCAGGGTCAGGATCAAACCTGGGTGTCTGGCACTGTAAGGCAGCAACTCTACCGCTGCGCCACTGTGCCTTTCATTTTTTGCGTGTACAGATGTTTAGCCTAATACAACTGAAATAATTTTATTTTTCAAACTTAAAATAGGAGGATGTACGTCTTCCATAGTTAAATTTTGAACTCAAGATGCGGCGACAGTTACTACCCTTCTAATCAAGGGTGAACAAGAGTGACTTTAAACAACAACAGAAAGTGTTGGAAATTGATCAGCAAATCAAGTGAAAACTACTGGGAGAGAAATAAAGGTTACATTTCACAACAAGTACCTTCTCCCCACTTATGTTACTTAACATGCTGAGTGCTTCCATCATTTTCTGACTTCAATGTTGTACTAAAATTGGAATAAACTGCAATCGAGGAAAATACCCAGCACAATTGAATTCTAATTGCTCGAGGTAATTTACGTCAACCTCAGAAAATTGTTTTATAAGTTCCTTACAGCGGTGATCTTGGGTCAACTATTTAAGGAAATATGTGGATATTGATGACAATGCTGAGAGCTGGCATAGGCTCAAAGGACTGCATAGCCTACTTCAAATCATATGGAAAATACAAATATAAAATTTGGAAGTGAGGATATTTCCTAACACTTGGTTGCAGTTTCCTGAGAAAGTGAAGCAGCGCATGTCCTCAACCATCCAACCCAAATGTTGTCTCGGTTCTTGGGCTAATAAATGACGAGAACGATTTATGCATTCAAGCTGAGCATTTTCTCTTAAAGCAGTGTCTTTCCTGCTCCACCTTAAATGTTTATTCCCACTGCTGGTAGTATAGTACGGTTGTAGTGGAAATCTAAACTATGTATTGCAACAACTCAAAGCTTCTTCAACAGCAACTCAAATCATTGACCACTTATATCTACAAGTAATAAATACCAACAGGAACCATTATTTTCAAGTCACACATTATCTTGGCTTGAAAATATACATATCCTCTTTCACCATTGCCAACTCAAATTCTGGAGTTTCCCATCTAACAGCACTGTGGGAGTACTTTCATGTCATACCAGGAATTTGACAACAATTCACCAACACCTTCAAGTTAGATATGTGGAATGAAGGCTGTTCCTTGCAATGTTATTTACTTTCTGGAAACAAAAAATCTAAAATATTTAATCTTGTCATATCTTTGGGAGCTCTGGAGCAAAATTAGAAAAGGAGAAAAGTGGTCGATAAGGTGTTTTGAGTCGAACTTCAAATAGTTTGATAATTGGCTCAAGGGTAATATGAGCATATTTTGATCAAATCAGTAAGATAAACCATGATATAGAAAAGGGTTCTAAAACATTGGGGGAAAAAATACACTTACCACAATCACAGGGTTTCTTTCGGACTTTTCGAAAAGTAAAACTGGTCCTTGTTCCCCTCTTATTCAAGGTCAAGTTACTAGCATCAGCACTGACAATTCCAGTCTTTGGCATCTCTGAGGCTGGCACCACATCAAACTTTCTAGGGGTAATTCTGTTAAATATATAAAAAAGACAACGATCCTTCCCCATTTACAAAAGGCTGTAAGCATAGATAAACACAACATGGCCAACACAGAACTGATAAAAGAAATAATATTTTTTCTGTGAATTTACAAGTACATTACGCTATCCTCGCAAAATAGATGTTAAACAATAGGTATTACCTAACTTTATGTATTACTACTGGGCAGTGCATATTAAGAACATAATGTACTGGCTGGATAGTTCCACTCAGCAGTTAGAGTGGATAAGAATGGAGAAAGAGGAGTGCTATCCGCACGATATAGGAACGATCCTGCTCTCACCGATAAAATTGAATAGTATAATATATAAGAAGAACCCAATTATTCACAATATAATAAGAATTTGGAAACAAATAAAAGTATCCTTGAAACTAAATAATTTATCAGTACTAACCCCACTATTGAACAACCCCGCATTCAAACCTTCTCTCATCGACAACACATATCAACAATGGGATAGACTGGGGATTAGGAAAGTAGGGGATATGTATGAATTGGGCAAACTGTTATCATTTCAACAATTAAAATTAAAATTTAAATTGAAGGATAATCAATATTTTAAATATATACAGGTATGTGACTTTATGAAGAAATATACACATAGATTTCAAACTATATTTTTAGACCCTTTAGAAGAAGGGTTACCATCTATTTTTCCACTTTTTCCCCTTTCTATTGTTTTCTTTTTCTTGTCTTGCTTACTTCCTTCTCATAACATAAAACTAGAGGTTGTACATAGAATGGATTACGGTATGACATAGTTGGCACCTAAAATTAGGTGCCACTGTATTGTTTTGTACTGTATTAACTTCTAATAAAATAAACCAAAAAAAAAAAAAAAAAGCTATTAAACATGTTTATCTTTTGGAATGACAGCTGGAATGACTAGATAAATGATTGCAGAATTGTTTATTTAGAAAGTTTCCTATGCTCAATTTTCTCGAATGATATCGTTGGTAGGTTCAAGTGCGATTGCAATTTCGTGATACAGTGCCATTTCCTACTGTTTAACTTTGAATGGTTTTTTTATAATCCCATTTAATCTTTCTGCAAACACTCAACTGCAGGAATATATTTAATTCCACAAATGTCACTGACAAGTTAAAAAAAAACACTGCACAGGTAGATGCATTGCAAGAAAGAGGAAAGACCGTTGGCATAAGCTGCATTTATTTCAATGCTAGGGGCTCAACAGGTTAAAATGGACAACCTCAGGGTGTGAGTTGGTTTTAGTGAATGGAATATTATAAACAAAGCAGAACTGAATGCTCCAGAATAATGATGCTACATGCGTAATAGAGTCAAAGAGTCATGCAGCACAGAAACATGCCTTTTGGCGCATATAGTTCATGCATCCAAGATGCTCCATCTAAGCCAGTCTTAGCTACCTGCATTTGGCCTAGAGGTACAGGAGAGAGACGAAAGGGAGTTGCCTTTTTTAAATCAGAGAGGACATAACTACTATACTTAAAGAGGAAAGAATCACCAGTTTGTTACCTGGACTCGAGTTATAGGGAGAAGCTGGATAGGCCGACAGTTTTCTCTTTGTAACGCAAGAGGTTGAGGCATATTATTGAAGTATACAAAATAAAGGCGGACACAGAAAATGAACACTCACAGAGTAGAACATTCTAAAACTAGAAGTCATAGGCTTAGGATGAGAAGGGATGGTTTAGAGGTACCTCTGGGGTAACATTTTTTACTCAGAGGGTAGTCCATATCTGGAATGAGCTACCAGAGGAAGCTATAGAAGTGGACTTTCAAAAGATAGTTGGACAGATATATAGATAGAAGGGTTTAGAGGGATATGCCAAATAGTACAAGCCAAGAATGCCAACTCAGTTGGTAAGGACAAGATGGGTCTAAGGGCCTGTTTCAATGCTGTGTGGCTCTATGCCTTATAACTAACAGATAATACAGACCAATAGCTAAGGAGATAACCGAGTCTATAAAAAAAATACACAAAATATTCATTATTTCTTTCAAAATGCTGGGTTAATATATGTTTTAAAGTCAGCAATTACTTTAACTGTAACAAAGAGTTCAACATTTTTTTCCCCCTCTTTCTATTCATGGGCCCGATATATCCTTTAGGTATTTTTCAGATTGCAGTGCCTTTCTTTACATTTTGGTGAAGCAGGAATACCATTCAATACAGATATATTGAGCAGAATAGGCAAGAACCTAGTGCTGGCAGGAAATATACTGCCTGTGGCATAATACCAGTAAATCATAGCAGTTCTCTTAAAAAGACCTCTTTCTAATTTTTCCTAAGGCGCTCATATCTTACATTGTTCAGCCATTTATTTTTAAATTCATGTAGGATTTTGGTTCTTAGTAAATGCTTATCACTCACCCATGACTCCATAAGTATCTACATTCACCGGTCATCACCAACAGACTACGAGGAGGTAACATCACTGGAACACTGTGGCCGCCTGGATGTCTAAAATCCATCACTGTCTACAGGTTCAAAAAAAAGTCCAAAGCAACTATTAGTTTAAAGCTTAAATATGTGCAATTTTATAGGGAAGTTACTGGAGCTTTTCTTCAAAAGTATTCAGAAGGCTGTCATCACCCTATAAGAGAAATATATATTCTTAATAAATAAGAGGAAAAGGAGGAGTCGGCAATACAGAGATAGACTTAGAAGTCATTTCTGCTATGAGCTTATTGAATGCAGAGCAGGCTTGAGGGGCCTCGTACCCATCACCGTTCCTAATTCCTACTCTGCACTGAATGTCAGCAAAGCAGACCATAACAGAGTCCTAAGGTTACCTCAATGTCATCTATTCCATGATGGACCTTACATGTTCCTACAGTGATCATTGTAAACAACTTAGCACTTCAGGAATTTATGTAATGCATCTTTAAACAACATAGGCATAGGCAGGTAACTGAAATTCATCCTTGCAGAATTCAAATTACTGTCCAATTTTAGGAATAACATTTACTCTCATAATTTTGGAATAAAAGCAAATAAACAAACTCCCCCCCCCCCCCCCCCCCCCCCCCCCCCGCCCCCCCAGCCCCCAACTTATTTCTTGATAAATGCACAGGGGGAAATCACAATATGGACTATTTTTTAGGAAGACAACCCTCTCACCCCCACAATGCAGGGATCATATGTACAGCAATTATGCAAAATCTGCAAACAACACATTGTGAAATGGAGATGACAAAAGACCAATATTTTGCAACTCTAATCCAGAGCACCATCTAGAGATGAAAAAGCAGAAACTGCATGCATTGGAAGTTCAAATAAATTGAACTTCCATTCAAAATGCAGCCAAATATAGCAAGTCAGTACAGTACTTAAAAGATACAGTTAAACCAAAAATGCTTGTCACACAATATGTAAAGTACCTTTCTACAAAGGGAACAGTCTTGTTCCAACGGTGAAAATTTAGTTTGATGGGCATTTAATATAATGAATGGACTGACAGAATACACAGATAATTCTCAACAGCCAATTATCTTGTTAAACAACTCCCATACCACCACCCCAACCATCCTGAACTGCAACATTCCAATATTTCACTTTGTCTCACTTAAGATTGAGACAATAAGTTCCGTTATCTTTACTGGCCTTTCATTCCACCCCCCACCCCTCTCCAAGCCAGGCCTGCCCAGAGTTTTCCACCTGCTACAGTTTGCAAGCTCGAGCCCTTCTTTAGTAGGTTTTCCATCTACCCTCATGATCTTCTCAACTTAGCTGGTCCAAAAGGCCACCATCCTATTTCCACAATTCCCAATAAATGCTAAAACTTCCCCGCTTCTCTTCCTGGCGGCATGCTAATTAGTAATATTATTTTTTATTTTGTTCAAATCCAAGTCTCAAGAGAATTGACAGTTTGAAATTGACAGCGAATTTCATCCAATTCCATCTTGGTTTTGGCTTGGGTGGTATCTAGTTTGCTGACAAGATAGTAGAGGCAAATTCCATCTCATTGAAAAAGGAAAACCACTCTCAAAAGTTCAAGATACAAACAGGTCAGTCGTTTAAAAAGTACCATCTCTGAGTAACAATATACCATTCTGCTAATTAGAGATTCATAATGTAAATGCTGAAACTAAAATAATTTCACTGTATCTAAATTTTATCCTGTTAGATATTCTAATCGATATTAGGAAATCAAATATTTTCTATTTGTTTGGAAACAAGTCTAAAATTACCTCTGCTCCGAGGCTCAGGCAGATAATCCCATCTTCAAATGGCGAATGTGTATCAATGTGGGGAGGAATTCCTGTCAGGAAGTGCAAATGTTATATAAATATTAATCTTATTCTGAAAAAAACTAAAATCAAATTAATTTAGTTTAGAGATACAGCGCAGAAACAGGCCCTTCAGTCCACCACGTCTGCACTGACCAGCGATCCCTACACATTAACGCCACCCTACACACACAAGGGACAATTTTACATTTATACCAAGCAAATTAACCTACAAACTTTTACGTCTTTGGAGTGTGGGAGGAAACCAAAGATCTTGGAGAAAACCTATGTGGGTCACAGGGAGAACATACAAATCAAAATACCCATATGTTTATCTTTGTTCACATCAAAATGCCAGATAAACTAATACAATGCATATTCTTTCTTCTTTTTAGGCAGTGCCTCAATGCTTCCATTTCATTTCTGTGTCGATTTAAGATTCTGTGGGGGATGAAGATCACCAGAGATGGAGTATGCAAGTTTGTGGGTAGGTTATTTGGGAGATTTTATGTACCCATCTGCCATTTTAGTTTTGTTTCTATATGCTGCTGAAAAGTCTCAAGATGCTTGCTGCTCTCATGTATAATTTATCAATTTTTTAACTATTGCAGGCCAGAAAATCTCAGGAGTTAAAAGGAATATTGCATTTTTTCAAGAATATTTTGAGAATGTCTGAGGCATTTTCTCTGAAAGTATTTCTGTGTATCTCCCGCCGCAGTGGAGCTTGGAGTGTCTGATCTGGAGTCCAGTTTCACGATTTGTTTTGAGTGTTATTCCAGCACTTATGCTGGGAATGTCAATTTATGGGAATACTGACGATGGTCTGCTTATCGTGCCATTGGCTTTTGGAAGATTGTTTAAATTCAGTATCAGATAAGATTCAGATTAGTTTACTGTGATATGCACCAGGGTGTAATGAAATTCCTTGAGTACATAAACCTCAGAGTAAACAGTATAGCTGATGTGATAGAAACAAAAATTACAACAAATGCAAAATAGCAGAATGTAGTGCAATCTGAAAGTGCGATAGAAACCCAAAAGCAGAATAACGAATAAGGTAGAATTAAGAGTAAGAGTATGTAGCAGCATCCACTGGAAGGAGCAATTGGTTCAGGGGTCAGATAGCAATGGGGAAGAAGCTGTTCATACTGTGCCCTCCATTATGTTTGGGACAAAGACCCATCGTTTATTTATTTGCCTCTGTACGCCACAATTTGAGATTTGTAATAGAAAAAAAAAAATCACATGTGGCTAAAGTGCACATTGTCAGATTTTAATAAGGGGTATTTTTATACCTTATGGTTTCACCATGTAGAAATTACAGCAGTGTTTATACATAGTCCCCCCATTTCAGGGCACCATAATGTTTGGGACACATGGCTTCACAGGTGTTTGTAATTGCTCAGGTGTTTAAATGCCTCCTTAATGCAGGTATAAGAGAGCTCGCAGCACCCAGTCTTTCCATCACCTTTGGTAACTTTTATTGCTTTATCGACATGAGGACCAAAGTTGTGCCAATGAAAGTCAAAGAAGCCATTATGAGACTGAGAAACAAGAATAAAACTGTTATAGAGACATCAGCCAAACCTTAGGCTTACCAAAATCAACTGTTTGGAACATCAATAAGAAAGAGCACTGGTGAGCTTACTAATCGCAAAGGGACTGGCAGGCCAAGGAAGACCTCCACATCTGATGACAGAAGAATTCTCTCTATAATAAAGAAAAATCCACAAACACCTGTCCGACAGATCAGAAACACTTTTCAGGAGTCAGGAGTCAGGTGTGGATTTGTCAATGACCACTGTCCGCAGAAGACTTCATGAACAGAAATACAGATGCTACACTGCAAGAACCAAACCACTGATTAGCCGCAAAAATAGGGTGGCCAGGTTAGTTTGCCAAGAAGCACTTAAAAGAGCAACCACAGTTCAGGAAAAAGTTCTTGTGGACAGATGAGACGAAGATTAACTTATATCGGAGTGATGGAAAGAGCAGGAGGAACTGCCCAAGATCCAAAGCGTACCACCTCATCTGTGAAATGCAGTGGTGGGGGTGTTATGACCTGGGCATGTATGGTTGCTGAAGGTACTGGCTCCCTTATCTTCATTGATGATACAACTGCTGATGGTAGTAGCATAATGAATTCTGAAGTGTATAGACAGATTCTATCTGCTCAAGTTCAAACAAATGCCTCAAAACTGCTCATTCTACAGCAAGACAATGATCTCAAACATACTGGTAAAGCAACAAAGGAGCTTTTCAAAGCTAAAAAATTGTCAATTTTTGAGTGGCCAAGTCAATCACCCGATGTGAACCCAATTGAGCATGCCTTTTGTATGCTGAAGAGAAAACTGAAGGGGACTAGCCCCCAAAACAAGCATAAGATAAAGATGGCTGCAATACAGGCGTGGCAGAGAAGAGGCCAGGTAGATTATGAACTTAGTTCCTAGTGATGTCCCAACTTTTAAATTGCAGCTCAATGACGAAGTTGGAATCATCTTGATCATGGAGTGGTTGTGATACAACTTGGGACAGTTTCCATTATGTCTGAAGATTAGCTCTACACCAGTGGGGATTCGGTTAGAAATGAACAGTGTGGCAAGGAAGATTGAGAAGGTTGGAGCATTGGCACAGGCTTACTTGACCTTGGTGTGCAATGGCATTAACTCCAGTGGATTCTTTTATTATAATCACAATTAGTATGTCATCACAGAGCAAAGAGAGATGGATTTATAAGAGCAACAAATTGTCAACAGGATTCTATATATTCCCTCATTTGGCTTAGTCAAAGCATTTTGTGATGTTAAAAATAGCCACATGATGCTGTCTTTTTGTACATCTTTTTTGGAATTGTCACATGGTGAAAATCATGTTTGAATCCATCCCACAAATGACATCAGTTATTTGACCACTAGGAGGCAGGTTTTGATCATAATCTATGTATGGTTTCCTTGCTGCGTACAGCAGATTTTACTCCACAATTACTGAATTGGATTTGTCTAATTTCTTGAGTCAGTCAAATGTTTGTCACATGAATCATAATGAAACAATGAAATTCTTAGTTGCAGCAGTACAACAGGCATGTATGCACAGTACTCAATAGATAACAAAATTTATGTTTAATAAATAAAATCCCAACATAGTGCAAAACAAAGCTCAAAGTCATTAGTGCCGTTCAAAGTTGAGTTGGAGTTTGTTGTGTTCTATATCATGACGGGACAGAGCAAGTAGAATAGGGGATTGAGCACAAAGCCTTGAGGTGCCCCTGTGCTGATAGATATCCAGGAGGTAGTGTTGCCAATTTGAACTGATCGTGTTCTGTTGATGAGACTGGGTTCTCTGAGTTTGGTAGCAAGTTTGGAGGAGATGGTGTTGAACGCTGAGATATAGTCTATGACAGCAGTCTGATACATGTGACAAGTGCAGAGTGCAGAGTGGAGAACCAGCAAGATTGCATCCCCCTGTTTATCCATTATGGCAGTAGATAAATTGTAGTGGGTCTAGGTTACCGCGCTCACTGTGCGCTTGTTCTGAGATTCTGGATGTCGAAGGTCCTCAGAAGAGAAAAATACACTTGCAGGCCGAATAATTTCAGGTTATGAAGCATGTCCCACCAAAAAAGTGGAGGGGCTGCAGCCCCCCCAACTCCGCAGCCTATGTCACCTTTCGGTAGTCATAGAGGCACATCATCACACTAATCTTAAGCACTAGTATTATTGATGCTCTTTTAAAGCAGATAGGAATCTTGGACCTCAATAATGAGAGGTTAAAGATGTCCACAAAGCTCATGCCCGTTGGTCCGTGCAAGTTTTCAGACTGCGACCATGTAGATCATCAGGTCCCGACACTTTCCAAGGGTCCACCCTCCTTCTGAAGTTGGCCTCAGATATTGAGATTGCAATACCATCAAGGGTTATGGGGGCCCAAGAAGGCAGAGTGTTCTCCCTATCGAGCATTGAGCTTGCCCAGGAGTGATGACGCACTGTCGCTTAAGCTGCCACTAGGTTTCATCTTGTAGTAAGTGATGATTTGCAAGCAGTCACAGCTGCCAAACATTCGTCTCATCCTCCAATTTAGAGCAAAAGTCCCTTTAGCCTTTTTGACGCCATTATCAAGGTTGTACCTGGACTTCTTACATAAATCAGCATCACGAGAAAGTCCAAGGTCTGGGCCTCAGAAGATTGCGGACTCCTGGTTTATCCAAGGCTTCTAGTTGGGGAACACTCGGATGGTTTTCGTGGGAACGCACTTCTCCACACATTTCCTCATGAATTCAGTAACAGACGTGGTGTATTCATTTAGGTTCATTGCTGAGTCCTTTAAATTGCTCAATCTACTGACTCCAAGCAATCCCAGAGTCGTTCCTGTGTCTTCCTTGACCAGCTCTGTGCAGTCTTCACTGCTGGTGCTGCGCTCTTCAGTCGCTGAACATACATAGAAAGAAGGAGCGCAGCCAGGAGGTCAAATTTCCCAAAGTGAGGATGAGGGAATGGAGCAATAGGCATCTTTGATGGTGAAATCAGCTGTGATAGCGGACATTTGATCCTCTGGAGCCATAGGTCGTGCTGGTGGTAGTTTGGAAGTTATTTCTTCAAGCGGGCCTTTCTTCAAGTCCCCTGGCTATAATACAAAAGTAGTCAAGGTACACCTTCTAGCGTACAGCTCCTCCAGTGCTAGACGATTGCCTGCTTGCAGTGGGATGCAGACGCCTGTCATGATGGGTTAGATTTGTCTCATTTCTTGAAAATTGTTAAAAATTAATTATAGATCAACATCAATCCTATTGCAGTATAATCCTCAAATATTCTTCTCATACTGTTGAAACAGAACACCTACATTTATTGAATAATGAATTTGTATATTGCTGATCAGTGATCAAAAATGTTTCTTTAAAAATGTTTAACAAATTAACAGTTGTATAAGGAGGTTGATATCAAATAATTTCTCATTACAAGGCGAATCAAGCATATGATCCTAAATCAACAAAACTGTCACAGGAGAGATTCTCTCAGAGTCCCTGTGCATTCCTCGATTATCTTGCCCACACATTGAATAGCAGCTCAAAATACAATGTGAAGAATGTATCTCACCTTGTCCAGGCTCATACTGGTTTATGGTCAACTGATCAGGTTTAAATTTCACATAACCTTTTTCCATGGATTGCTCCAAAATGTCACCACATATTTCAGGAAGACCTAATATTAGAAAAAAGAAGACAATAATGATTTAAGAAAAAACATCTATATATCTAAAACTCTGATCTTGTTATCTTCCGATTTGGCAGTCTTTCTATTTGTACAAAAACAGTTTGTGATAGCGGTACGATTTTTTGCCAGTTCACTCGCCGTCCTCCTGTGCTGCGAGTGTACCAAGTTTCGTTCCGATCGGTTCAATGTCGTAAAAGTTAGCGAGGTTTTAAAATCTTAAAAAGCGCGCACGCGCATATCGATCTCTTCTCCTGCCAGTCAGCACCGCGCGGATTAGTCTCTTCCCGTCACTCCCCAGGACAGTCCGCCCCTTCCTGCGCAATCTCATCTTTACTGGTGCCGAGGATGGCTGGCGGAGGTTTCCAACCAGACACAATTTTCGGAGGGACCCCAAGCAGCCCCGCGTTGGAGACCTGACCCAGCCCAGCCCAGAGTCGGAGACCCAGCTCAGTATCGAAGACCCAGCCCGGAGTCGGAGACCTAGCCCAACCCGGAGTCGGAGACCTAGCCCAGCCCGGAGTCGGAGACCCAGCCCAGCCCGGAGTCAGAGATACGATACGATATTACTTTATTGTCAGAGCAAGTCTGAAATTTGTTTTGCATCGCAGCAGCTCTATTTACAGCATCACAGAAAAGACAAAAGAGACGAGAGAAGACAAGCATTAAGACATCAGGACAGGACCCAAAAATACATACATTCAACATAACAATAACAGAAGACAACATTTAAGGCCCATCAGCGAGCATTTGATCTGGGATTAAGCGCCGTATTTAGTTCGAGGATTGACTGGTGCACAAAAGAATGCTTCAGTCTAACCTTATTAAATTTTGGAACCCTATATCACCGATTTGATGGTAACAAATTGTACTCACTGTTCAGAACGTGGTTGGGGTCAGAAGAAATGTTGTTGGCCATCCTTAGTATGCTTTTATGGTAGGATGATTCATCCAATTTCTGAAGTGGTTGACCTACAATCTTTGAGCAGATTTTTAATTGTTGGAGCAGTTTTGATTTTGAAGTAGCGGACAAACTCTTGTACCATGTAGTGTTACAGTACTGTAAAACACTCATTATCACAGCAGTAAAAAATAATAAAAGGATTTGTCTACTTGCTCCGAAAGATCTAAGTCGGCGGAAAAAACAGATTCTTTATTTTGTCTTATTGTAAATCTTATCAATGTGGTCATTCCATGATAACTGATGGGCTATCGTTACCCCCAAGTATTTAAATGAAAATTCCTGCTTGATTTTTACATAATGGATAACAAGAGAAACTTTATGAGAGTCAGATGGTGAGCCAAATACAATCTCTTCCGTTTTCTTTGCGTTAATCTCAAGAGCATTATTATCAGTCCACGCGACCAGTTTGTTCACGCCGAGTTGGTGCAGCCCAGGGCTGGCTGAGTTACTTAACAGAGATAATAGAACTGTATCATCTGAGTACTTTAGAATATATTGATTCGGTGTACCTGTACGACAATCATCAGTGTAAAAGGTAAAAAGCATAGCTGAACTCACACAACCATTGGTTGTGATGGCAGATGAAAAGGTTTTATTCACCTTTGCAATCTGTACTCTTAGTGAGAAAGGAAGCATACCAATGAATCAGATAGGGATTCAGTTCCTGCTGGTCCATTTTCTAGAAAGAGGGCTCTTGCATAGGTGTTGGGTTTGTCTAAATGTTTAGAAATAATATGTACTAAGGAGGCAACAGTGTCTTCCGTGCCACAGCCCTGCTTATAGGCAAATTGATATGGATCGAGTTTATTGTTTGTTGTACTAATGAAATGTCGGAGCAAAATTCTTTCTAGACATTTCATAATCACCGAGGTAAGGGCTATGGGTCAGAAATCCTTATGTTCTTTCGGACATGGAATCTTGGGCAAAGGTTTTATATGCAAAGTTTTCCATGACAGAGGGACAGTGTGTGTGTCCACAGAAACCTGAAAGATTTGTTGCCACACTGGAGCCAGCTGTGTTGCAAAGTTCCTCAAGAGAAAAGCGCTGCATCCATCCGGCCTAGCAGCTTTCTTTGTATTTGTACACTGAAATGTTTTCCTGACATCTTCTACTGTGATGACAATTCTGTCGGAGACAGCAGGTATAACAGATTTAAGGATGTCGGTGCACTTAGTAGAATTATCTAGAGATTCAAATCTGGCAAAAAAGTGTTGACATCGTTGGAAAGAGAAAGTTCGTTATCTGTCACAATAGATTTAGATGGGGTTGACATTCCTGTCATAGATTTCATTGTATCCCACACCTTTTTAGAGTTATTGGCTCTGAAAGCATCTTCTAGATGCTGTCTGTGTGCCAATTTTGCTTCCCTCAATCTTATTTTCAGTTCTTTTTCTGTCTGTTTAAGTGCTCCAGAATTTTTGTTTTTGAAAGCCACTTTCCTTGTATTTATTACGTTTATGTCCTTAGTTACATATGATTTATTGTTGGGATAGATTTTAATCACCTTAATGGGGACAATCAACCGTACACAAAAATCAATATAATCGTTTGTAACTATGGTTATTTCATCTAGTGAACCCTCCTGAAAGGTTTCCCAGTCTGTCAATTCTAAACAGGCTTTCAGTTGTTCCCCATGTTCATTTGTCCATGTCCTTATCACTTTCTTTTCTGGTTTACTTCTCTTAAGTTTGGTCTTATACACTGGAATCATGTGCACAACATTATGATCAGAATTCAATATTGGTGGCTTACACTTGGATGCATAAGCACCTTTGACATTTACAAAACATTTGTCCAAGGTTGGCTTTTCTGGTTTTGGCTTTGATGTACTGTTCAAATCCAGGTAACAGTCTCCAAACGACACTGATTCAAATCCCCAAGCACTATTGCCGGTGCGTTGGGGTAGTTGAGTTGTAATTCATGAACGCAGTCCGCTATTGTCCCGGCCGCCAATGACGCTTTGCCGCTGGGAGGCACGTATACAACAAACAGCAAAATGCACCCAAATTCTCGAGGCAAATAGAAAAGGTCTTAACAACATGTCGAGAATTTCTACATTGGGGTCACAGATCTTATATTTCACTGAGTGCGCACGGCACCAAACATCGTTTATGTATACACAAATGCCGCCTCCCTCAGTTTTTCCAGAGTCAGCTGCATCCCTGTCTGCACGCACCAAGGTGAATCCGGGCACTTCAAAGAGAGAATCGGGCATAGTCGATTGCAACCAGCTTTCCGTGAAGCACAATAAAGATGCCTCACGAAATTCATTACAGTACCTTGTGTATGTCCGTATCGCGTCCACTTTGTTGTTCAAAGAGTGCAGATTTGTAAGGATGATAGATGAGAGGGGAGGCCGATTGAATTTCTGTCATAGGCGGTTCCGAATGCCCCCTCTTCTTCCTCGTTTCTTTTTCCTTTTAGTTTTAATCAGTTCCTGAGGGATGTTATCCAACATCAAATGGTAGAAGTGGCTTGATGTCCCCCGAGTCAGCTTGGGTTGTAGCTCCAGCAAAGCCTCTCGACTGTACAAACGAACAGGCCGTGGCTCCTCGCCACACCTGTCCGTGACGCCACTCAGCATTTGCTTGCACCGACAGATATCATCCACAAAGGCCAATAATCCACAGAATCAGAAGCATAGTTTTCAGGACACAAATCTCCTACTATGCACATAGGCAGATTTTACAGATGGGACGGGTTAGACGACATTTAAACAACATTTAAACAAGACACAAACGGAGCCGACTGGGACGCAGTGCGCAGCCGAGCAACGCATCCGTTGTCACCGATGTCGCCAAACGGAAAGCGGAGACTCTGATCCCGGCAGAGGAGAACGACCAGCGACAGCTGTGAGTCCCCATCGCACCGCCAATTCCAGCCACTATCCCTCTGGTCCCCCTCGCTGACTGCTCCCCTCTCCCCCGTGATGGGTTGCGTTGGGGGAACGGGTGAGTGGTGGAATATTGCGTTGGGGAATGGGTTGTGATGGGGGACCAGGCCTCCCGTGTGACTGGGACCCAACTGGTCCCACTTAGTCTAATGACTACTAGCAACCATACACAAAAGAAATCAAGAGTCATGGATAGTAATAAACAAATTAAACTCTGGATTTCTATCATTTCCGTGCTATTGAGTACAGGGATCCCACATTACAGGGGGGTGGGTGGTCTAGCCTCAACTGTAGAATTGTTTGTAATACTGGTTGCTCAATTATAGGAAGGATGTGAAGCCAATAGAGGGGAGAGATCATAAAGGAGGGGGGCATTCAAGAGGGAATGGAATACATAGAGTCAGAATCTGCATGGTCATCATGCACCAGTTCAATATTCTAGCACCCAGTTCATAGCCTTATATACTGTGGTATTTAAACTGCTCTTCTAAAAACTTGTTAAATGTTGCAAGAGTATCCGATTCCACCACGCCCAAGCAGCGAGTTCCAGATTTCACAAATTTTCAAAGTATCACAAATTCTTCTTCTGCATCTCCAATGCTCAGATTGTTAATTTATACACCAGCAAAGATCCCAGCATTGACCCCTCATTGCATCACTGGTTTCTGACTTACAAATATCACAAAATAAGACCACCTTTGACCAACACCCTGTCGTCTTCATAGGAAAGGTTTGTCACATGGAACTGGAAAGCCAGCCAAGGACAGCCCCCTTTTATTCTGTAATCTATCTATGACATCCACTAGAAAGCATTGCTGGATCATCTAACAAGAAATAAGCTGTCTAGGGGAGGGGGGAAAAATAGAAGCACCACACAGGCACAAGCGATTACATCCAAACCCCACACACAACACAGGTCAGAATTGAAACCAGGTCACTGGAACTGCGATAAAGCAAGGTTACCTGTTGCACTCCTGCATCTCCAATGAAAACACTGGTACAACTAAATAAGCACATAACGGAATTGAGGGATATGGAAATGTTTGGATTTTATGATAGAATCGCAGGCTGAAGTCCAAAAACAAAATCTAGATTATGCAGAACCCATATTTGTCAGAAACACACTAACACAGTTCCCACAGTTAATGTGGCCAGATATTTGCCACTCGTTTTTAATCTAAAAAATATATATACCGTAGAACATCTACTTAATTGTAATTCCCAGTTTAGCAAATGGATTATTTAAAGTCAATTAAAACCATAAAAAAGGGCAATCTTCATCATTCATAATAAATGTCAATGTTAATAGTGTATTTTCTATAATACTTTTCAAATACTTATTACATCCAAAAACAAACAAAAAATACACAATTTAGAGTACCTCCTGGTAGAGGCTTATCCTTGTCTACGTTATTGTTGTCATAACGAAATTCATATCCATAATGCTTTACTCTTCGATGTTTCAGAGACTTCTGGACTATAAAGATAAAAATATTTACAGAAAACATTTTGCAGACTGCATGTAATAGTTGTATGTTTAATGTTATTTTCTTGTGCATTTAAAAATAATTACCGTATTTCCCGGCATTGAAGACACTATTTTTTACTCTAAAATAAGGCCCGAAAATTTACCAGCATCTTGGAGACCGAAGGCTAGATCATTCGCCAAGAAAGATAGACTTGGGCCAAATAGCTTTTAAAACATGGGAGCTAACATAGGGGTCGGCAACCTACGGCTCGGATCCGGCCCGTAACCCAAACTCAAGCGAACCCCAAGCGAGCCGACCTGGGAACTGCAGCCATTCACGGGGCACGCAGCCGACCTGGGGCAAGCGAGCTGCCCTGGGAACTGCAGCCATTCGTGGGAAAAGCAGCCGACCTAGGTGTCACAGCCTAGGGGCAAGTGGACCGACATGGGCGCTACAGCCATGTCCCGTGGCACGAAGCCGACCTGGGAATTGCAGCCATTCCCGGGGCACGGAGCCGACCTGCGAACTGCAGCCAGACCTGGGGCAAGCGAGCCGACCTGGGAACTGCAGCCATTCGCGGGGCACGCAGCCGACCTGGGTGTCACAGCCAGGCCTGGGGCAAGCGAGCCGACCCGGGCGCTACAGCCAGTCCCGTGGCACGCAGGCTTTGGAGGTGTGTGGTGGTTGTCGGTCAAGTGAGAACAGAGAGAATAAGAATGCTGCTGTCTTGTCAACAGACGCGCACAAAAGCAGTTGGTATTAGTTTTTAACTTATCGTTATCCCTATTTTTGACCTGGTTCGGAGACCGGACAGTGAGGGGTCCAGCTCAAGAGCAAAGAGCGGGTTAGCGGGCGATGGATAACAGGACAGCGGGCTGTGGAGCTTACTCCCATGTCAGCTCGAGTAACCTCAATTGGTCCCTTGAACTAGTATTGTCATTCAATAACATCACAACTGATTCAACTTGTCCCGGTGTGCTCCCGTCTTTCCCTCCACCCCCTAACCATTCAGTCATTCAGAATGGAGGAGATCTGGAAGCCTTGGGCAAAATGAATTGTTACTTTCTTTATTTTTATTTATTTTTTTTAATTTATTTGTGCGTGAGAAATTTTATGTACCGCCAGCCTTTTTTTCAAAATTTAGCGACTCAAAATGGGGGTGCGTCTTCGGCGCAGTTACGTCTTCATTGCCGGGAAATACGGTATATATACACACAAAGGTTTGCTTTATATGCTCCTAGTGGCAAAACTAAGTAAGTCATTTACCATGACGGTAAGAAATATTAAATACCAACAGGCAATTTTACCACTGTATTTTCACTACATTCACTCCGTTTCACAACTTTCCATTTACAACGATACAACAAATTATTTACGTAATCACATGGTGCTTATTGTAGAACAAGATATGATCAGAAATATAGAGCTTGATATTAAAATAGGTCCAAAAGTAGGTCACTGCGCACTGGATAATCCGAACACAGCCTACTGTTTTCCACCCTAGTGTACTGCTTACCATTTTCTTTTGTCACGTGTGTGTTTCCATCTGCAAACGCCAAAAGTCTTTCCTCACACTCAAGAGAAATAAATTCTTCAATCACCAGCAGGCCTGGTGGCAGACTCAAAGGAGGAATTTCTTCATGAACAACTGTAAAAATAAATTAAAAGTGTTTGTATTGTATAAAACATTTTTATTTAGCACAAAATGATATGGTTCTCTGTTCATTTTTGTTGTTAATATTAATTCTGCATAGATAATTAAACATTTATTCCTGTATGACTAAATACTTTTGGACACTAAATCTAAAAGTATTTTAAAGTTAGGAAATGAAAGATAAAGGAAATAACAAGCAATCATCTGACAACATACCAAGGTGGCTTTAGAGTTTATGTTGATGACGGGGAATCTAATTGACTTAATGTTCAGAAATCGATACCGTTCTCTCATAGAATCGCCAATTAGTCATGTACCAAATGTATCTATTAAATGATTTTTCTATCACAACTTCTGAAGCCAGGTAGCATTGAAACAAAACTTCAAAGTACTACCAAAAAACACACTGCATTTAAGGAGGCGCATTTATATCTACTTTTCTTTGATTTCTGCCTCTTATACTTTAATTCTATGAGAATATGAAGAATGGTTGGCACATGATTTCACAATTAAAAATATATCTACCACAGCAACAAAACATAAAGCAGCAGGAATCAAATATTCCATTCCACATGGATTAGATTTCAAGAAGTAATAATATCCTGAAGTTATGAAGCGTTATGGAAATACAAGTCATGATATTTTTCCATTTTCTGCCAATCTAGATCCCTCGTAACTCGCATACAGGAAAACTAATTATATGGAATACGCCCTCTCTTGCTTTACATTGAGCTCTGGATTACCATGACAACAAGAACACGTGTTATGATATCATTAAATGACCACAGAGCCTTCAACGCCACTATGCGGAATAAATTCAACTACAAATTTCTGGTCCCTTGCCTTGGGGCCTCCATCTGCAACTGGCTTTGACTTTTTAAAAAGGCAGACAGACTTCAGTTGGTTTGAAATAGTCATAACATTTCCTCTACTCTGATCCTCAATGCCACGCACTCCTAGTGTTGCATGCTCAGTCCCTTACTCTATTCCCTGTATACCTATGACCCAAGTACAACACCAACTCGGACTTTAAGTTCACTGATAATACCATTGTTGTCAGGTATATCAACAGCAATAAGACAAAGTACATAAAATGATCAGAACTTTTTCTCATGCTATCAGGTAGACAACCCAGCCCTCAATGTCAACAATATATAATAGTTGATTGTTGACCTATGGCAGTGATGGGGTAAACATGACCCCATCCTCATCAATGGAACTGCTGGAGAAATGGTCAATGTTTCAAATACCTAGGCATCCTTATCATGAGCAACCCAACCTGGTCCCTTCATACTGATCCGGTAATTAAAAAAATAATGTAAATGTATTAATTTATTTTGGCATCTGAGAAGATTCAGCATGTCCGTGAGGACTCTCCCAAACACTATAAGGTTGCCATAGAAAATATTCTGACAGATGAATATCAGCCTGGTCTATCAACTGCTCTATTCTTGATCTCCTGCACCTGCAGAGAGTGGTGAATATAGCCCAGAGAGGCACAGGCTGGTCACCTCCTATATGGTGCATTACATCAGGAAGTTTGGAAGCATAATCAAGGATATCTACCACCATTTTCTCTCTTCTATCTTCTGGGAGAAGATACAGGAGCGTGATATTTCAGACATCCAGAATTAAGAACTGCACCTTCATCACACTATCAGACTTATGAACAAAACACCTCTTTCATAACCCATTCCCAGAGGGGCTGCCACATACACTTACTCTTAACACTATTTAATTTGGTTATCCTGTTAATGTACTTTAATTTTTCTCCACTATTTCAGATTGCACTACAATCCTGCACTGTTCTGCTGTTTAGTACCATTATTGTTTTTAATCATTGTTAGGCGCTTCCCCCCCCCTGGTGAATGCTATGTACTTACTTCTCTGTTTCTATCCCAAGTACAGGCCTCGTGGCTGTGAGTCTGGAATCGAGGGGTTAAAGGCTCCTGTACCCGATTGGCCCAGCTGCGTCAGGTGACGGGTGACTCACCTGAAGTATAAATACGAGAGCTTCCCAGGATTCTCTTCTCTTCGTCGTAGACTCTGACTGATGAGCAGACTGTTGGTGGGGGCCGAGGCAGCCTGACCACATGGCATAGAACTTTGTGTATTTTCACCATTCCTTGTTAACAGATATTGAGTTGGGACGGATAAGGGCTGACCTTAGAGTTTTCGTGTATTTTGGTTTCAGGGTTGTATCTCTTTGGGCAGGTTTTGGAATCTCCGGTTCGACGGCCCATGGTGTAGGTATGTTGCAAAGCCTACCTGAAGGGTCGCTGAAAATCTGTCCCAGCCCGTGTGCGCGATTTTGGCGCCGTTTAGAGGGGGCGGGTTTAAAACGCGATTTTCTCTAGGCTGTTCAAATCGAGGATGTTCAGCCTAGTTAATTATTAACGAAAAATCGCTGAAAGACCCCGTCGCAAAAGCTATTATTAGTTTTAAAGGCCTCGTAAAATAGTTATAGTAGTTTAAAAATCAACCTCTAAACCCGCGAACACCAGCAACCGCAGGGTCTCATAAAGCAGTCAACTGAAGGAAGGCTGTATATTTTTACATTAAAAAGGGCTTCTAAAGATCCCTTTATACAAAGTTTAATATTGCGAGTAGCTCATTTTGGGCGCATTATATCGCGCAGTATTTTTCTCGGCATTTGGAGCACAAATCTACCGCAATGTGAACGTTCTAAACCAGCGCGTTCCACAGGGACCCACTGGAAAGCTGATTTAAATGGGCATTTATTTACAGCAATTAAACACTAAATTCCTTCCATTTGGTCTATAAATTAATGTAAATGAGATTTAAAAATCATGTTTTATTGTGAATTATTTGTGAATATTATTTGGACATTTAGGCTATTTAAAAATGTTAATCATTTATTAAGAAATGGATAGATGTTTAGATCTAGTAATTGAAGTCTGAAATTAGCTACAATTAGGTAACGAACTAATTATATGCTTTAATTTCAGGTCATCCAAGTAAGATTATTTTATATTTGTTTCAGAATGCTTCAATCTATGATAACTGAAAATTTCATTCAGTTCTCTTAATTTTTAAGAAAGTTATGGGCTTTTGACTGTTCACGATCACAGCTTTTTTGTTATGTCCATAGAAAATCAATAGGGAACAAGATGCTCATTTCCCAGTATGAAAATGGCCATAACTTTTTTAATATTTGAGATATGAAAGTGAATTAGGTGTCAAATTAAACTTATGTTTATGCTTTATCTGATGGGATAAATTGCAGACTTGATTTTTAAAATCTCAAAATTTTGTAACATTGCTACATGGTGTGGCTGGCTGGAGCATTGTTAAATTGTTTGTCGGTTTATCCATATCCCTGACTGGGTTGTTTAAATCAGGTTTGAGTTTTGTGTTCCAATAAATAATTAAAACTGTTTTTTGAACCTGAACCTGGTTTTTGACTTGTGTTACGTGGCTCTGAAGTACTTGCATTCGGGAGTCGTAACAAAATGGGGGCTCGTCCTAAGTTTTGAGGACCCTAGACGTTTTTAGAGGGGTTTTTTGGTAGGCTTCTGGACTGAGGAAGTCTGTGTGTTGTAAGGGAATTTTTTCTTCCCTGTTTGTGGTAGCATTAGTGCCCAGGTTTTAGCTGGTGGTTTGGGGCTACTTTGGAAATGGAATTTAAGGTGAAAGAATTTGTTGAGGCTCCTAGTCGGGAGTTGTTTGATAGATGTACGAAAGAGCATTTGATTTTACTGGCTGAGAACTATGCCATTACTATTGACAAGCATTCAAAGAAACACTCCATTAAATCGGAGTTGTGGGCTGCGTTGGTGGAGGGTGGAGTTTTGCCTGGTGGTGCAGACAGTCCCCCACCTTCTGTTCAGCCAGGTCAGAACATGGAGGCCATCATTAAACTGAAGGAGATGGAGCTTGAGTCACAGAGAATTGCCTCTTTGTTAAAAGAGAAAGAGCTCATGCATGTTCTTGAAATGAAACGGCTTGAGGAGGAAACCAAAAGGGCTGAATTTCAGCTGCGGGAAAAAGAAATAGATAATTCCCGGGTTTCTTCTAGGGAACGGGAGTTTGATATGAGCAAGAACATCCGCCTGGTTCCCCCGTTTCGTGAGGAGGATGTGGACAAGTATTTCACAGTGTTTGAACGGGTGGCTTTGTCCTTGAAGTGGCCTAGGGACGTGTGGACCTTGCTATTGCAGTGTGTCCTTGTGGGTAAAGCACGGGAGGTGTACTCGTCTTTATCTGTTGAAAGCAGTCTGGACTATGAGTGTGTGAAGTCTACAGTATTAAGGGCTTATGAATTAGTTCCAGAGGCGTACCGGCAGAAGTTCCGGCGCTTTAGGAAGTTTGATAGTCAGACTTATGTGGAGTTTGCTAGGGAGAAGGAGGCACTTTTTGACAGGTGGTGCGCTTCTCAAGGAGTGAAGGATTTTGAGCTACTGCGGGTTTTGATGATTATGGAAGACTTTAAGAACTGTCTCCCTGAGAGGGTTACTACTTACCTTAATGAGCAGAAGGTGAATGAGGTGTCTAAGGCTGCGGTGTTGGCAGATGAGTATGTATTGACTCATAAATCTGATTTTGTTGGGCGATCCTATAGTTTTGGTGCACGGCCGGTTGATCGTGGTGGTGTCACCGGTGGCAGTGTCAAAGCTGTTTCTGTGCCTGCAAATGGCAGCACGTTGATACAGGGGGAGGTCCGAGCTGATAAGGTTGACGGAAATGTAAGGACTGATGAAGGTCCTGTGTGCTACTATTGTAGAAGGAGAGGGCACATGTTAAAGTCGTGTCCCGTTCTGAAGCAGAAAAATGCAAAGCCTGTGGCTTTGGTGGGTGCACAGAAGGCACCTGTCGTACCTGAGGTGCCTGAGTCTGATGAGTGTAGGAATTATTCTGCGTTCATCATGAATGGTTTTGTTTCTCTAGAGGATGGGGGTGAGAGTTCCAGTATCCATCTTGCGTGATACTGGTGCTACTCAGTCCTTTATATTGGATGGGGTACTGCCGTTTTCTGGGGAATCATCGGTTGGTTCAAGTGTCCCAGTGGTAGGATTCGGGATGGATGACATGGTAGTGCCTTTGCATACCGTGCGTCTCGAGTCCGAGTTGGTTTCAGGCCGGGTAACTGTTGGGTTACGGCCGTGTTTTCCCGTTGGGGGAGTTTCTGTGATTTTGGGGAATGACTTGGCAGGAGGTAGAGTTTTAGTCACTCCTGAGGTGACGGCTGTTCCGATGGTGCAGAGTCCTGATAGATTGGCTATGCAGCATCCAAAGGTCTTCGCAGCTTGTGCTGTCACGAGGGCTATGGCTAAGAGCCAGGCGAAGTTTGAGGATGTGGTGGACCTGAGTGAGAGTATTTTTGGGGATCAGGATGATAGATCCTGTGTTGTGAAGGGTGTTTCTCCATCTCAAGATGGGATAGTGTCTGGAAATGTGCCGGTGTCACTGTCACGTGACCGGCTGGTTGAGGAGCAAAAGAGTGATCCAGGTTTATCTGATCTGTGCGACTGCGCAGTGCCTGAGGGGGATATGGATTCCACAGCAAAGGGGTATTTTCTAAGGGATGGCTTACTGATGCGAAAGTGGTCTCCCTTGGATATATCTGGGCATGATGATTGGAGCGTGGTTGATCAGATTGTGATGCCTCGTCGGTATAGGGACGAGATACTCTGTTTGGCTCATGATGGTCCTCTGGGTGGTCATTTGAGGGTCCTGAAGGAAAAATGGTTGCAGGAGGATACAAAACGGAGTATTTTAGACCACGTCTGTACTTTTCGCTCTAGACTGAGGAGGGCATACGAACTGGCAATGGGTAATCTTGCCTCTGCTCAGTCTAGGATGAAGGACTGGTTCGACAGGAAGGCTTCTAGTAGGAATTTTTCCCTAGGTGACAAGGTCCTGGTGTTGTTGCCTATTCCTGGTTCCAGTCTGCAGGCTCGGTATAGCGGTCCCTATCAGGTGGTTAAGAAGGTTGGTGAGAGGGATTACGTTATTGGTACCCCTGATCGGAGGCATAAGACTCAGCTCTGTCATGTTAACATGATGACACAGTACCATGAGCAGGAGCCTGTGGAGGTTGATGGGTCGGAGCTATGTCCTTCTAAGCTTGTTTTGGCTGCAGTGGTGCTGCCCCCTGACACGGGTGGTGATGTGGGGGAGGCACGGTTGTCTGTGGCAGTAACGCAGGGAAAGCTGAGTAACTCTGAGGCTTTGGAGACGCTTCCCTTGCGGTTGTCTCATTTGACTGGCATATCCGTGGCAAGGATAATGTATTGGATGATGCATTGTCGCGCCAGTGATGTCTGTGTTACTGAATAGTTGCTGAAATTTGGTGGTTTTTTTTGTTCATTTTCAGAAACTTATTCAGTATCTTTGGGTGGGGGTGTTAGGCGCTTCCCCCCCCTGGTGAATGCTATGTACTTACTTCTCTGTTTCTATCCCAAGTACAGGCCTCGTGGCTGTGAGTCTGGAATCGAGGGGTTAAAGGCTCCTGTACCCGATTGGCCCAGCTGCGTCAGGTGACGGGTGACTCATCTGAAGTATAAATACGAGAGCTTCCCAGGATTCTCTTCTCTTCGTCGTAGACTCTGACTGATGAGCAGACTGTTGGTGGGGGCCGAGGCAGCCTGACCACATGGCATAGAACTTTGTGTATTTTCACCATTCCTTGTTAACAGATATTGAGTTGGGACGGATAAGGGCTGACCTTAGAGTTTTCGTGTATTTTGGTTTCAGGGTTGTATCTCTTTGGGCAGGTTTTGGAATCTCCGGTTCGACGGCCCATGGTGTGGCTGGCTGGAGCATTGTTAAATTGTTTGTCGGTTTATCCATATCCCTGACTGGGTTGTTTAAATCAGGTTTGAGTTTTGTGTTCCAATAAATAATTAAAACTGTTTTTTGAACCTGAACCTGGTTTTTGACTTGTGTTACGTGGCTCTGAAGTACTTGCATTCGGGAGTCGTAACAATCATTATGCATGTACAATGTGTACTTTAGGAGATTCATATGAACGAGTGTCATTGCATCCTGGTGTATATGACAATGAACTTATTTGAATCTGAAGATCATCATAAAGGAAATTAACTTACCTTTCTCTACAAAGTTCACATATAAAGTGATTGGCTGAGAACTTCCATTTGTCTTTAAATCTTGTCCATTAAGGCCTTTGTGTGCTTCCCTGGCTTCTTGAATTGTACGAAATGTCACCAATGCATGTGGTTTATTTGGAGACATCAGAAGGGTTTCAACTGTTCCAAATGTCTGCAACACTTCAAGCAGTTGTTGTCGACTGACACCATTACCCAAACCACCATTGGCAATGACTAAATGCTAAAAGATACAACAGAAATTAACTTTACTGTTAAAGTAGATAGTTACAGAAATTTCTACACATCATGGGTATGCTTGATAAAAGCAAATTTAAATAAACACTAAGTTTAAACTGGTCTCTAATTTAAGACAAAGTTTTTTAATTGTCAGTTGCATGACCACAATTAAACATTTGCCTGCAAAAGTTAGGTTACTAGCATAGGCTATTATCATTTACCACAGGTTATGAGTTTATTTATCATGTTAGAAATTGAAGTGCTTGTTTGCAGCATGTTGCAGAATGCTAAAGCGGCCTTTTCACGGGGCGACTTGACGCAAGAGTTAACCGGAGTTTAACATCGTGGGAACCTCGTGCGGTAACAGTACGGCATTCGTGGACCACCGTAGCGCTAACGGCAGGTCATCGTGTAACTTGGTCACTCGGGAGAAAATTCAAGAAAGTTTGAATTTCTCCAAGATTGACTTGTACACTTGTGGTTGAGCATTGCAACATTATATGAACGTAGTGGCCAGTGCGATATCCGTAATAACTCTTGCGGGTACCGTGGGAACTCCTGCGAACGGTGAACCCGGAAGCTGGACAGAGGGGACAGAAGGTGAGTAAAAATTATCTTCTGTGGGATTGAATTTAAAAAATAAATAAAAATAAAGATTTGCATCCGCTTATGGACATCAACTTATTCATGAGTTATGTTAATGAGATTCAAGAAAATAACTATAATCTTTAAAAGGGACTTTAAAAGGGACTTTACTGAAAGGTTACGCATTTTTATGGTCCGTGAGAAATTTTTCACGTGTACTTCTTTGAGAGATACAGGTCGGAGTCCTCGGGTCCAGGGGTCCGGAACGCTACCAATCAATGTTGTACAGAGACCCGTGTAAGGAATGAACTGCACATGCTGGTTTAAACCGAAGACAGACACAAAAAGCTGGAGTAACTCAGCGAGTCAAGCAGCATCTCTGGAGAAAAAAAGCTGATGTTTCGGGACGAGACACATCTTCAGACTCAATTCCGATTAGGCTGTCTGAAGAAGGGCTCCGATTCGAATCGTCACCTATTCTTTTTCTCCAGAGATGCTGCCTGACCCGCTGACTTACTCCAGCTTTTTATGTTTTTCTTCCCAGATCTGACTTACCTGCTGAGTTACACCAACATTTTGTGTCCTTCTGTGCGTATTAACCAGCATTAACCAGCGTCTGCAGTTCCTTTAGACATTACCTGACTTCAGATTTTAGAGATATAGCGCGTGGGAACTCCTGCGAACGGTAAACCCGGAAGCTGGACAGAGGGGACAGAAGGTGAGTAAAAATATCGACAAGGGAACATGTGTCCTTCGAGGACGTCCCACCTAATTGTCATTGTTGGATAATCTTTTTAACAGGAACACTTGCAGAGATGGCTCCCAGAAAATCTCAAAGAAAGGGGGTAAAGCGTGTCAGAGATGTTTTTGCCATGTTGCGCTATTCAGTTTCTATATTGTTTCAGTTTCTATATCTATATTGTTGCTCTATTCAGTTTCCCAGGGGGTCGGGACGGGACTGGAGTTGGGAGGGAAAGGTGGGGGAGTCGAGGGAGAGGAGGGGGAGACAGATGGGGGTGTCTTCATTTACTGGCAGCGGGTGTCTGTCACTGAAACAGGCAGGTGAGATTTCACATCCACCTTGTGTGTGCCTCTCTCTCTCTCTCTCCCTCCCTCTTACACTGGCTGAGAGACTCTGCCTCTGTGAGTGTACGTCTCTTTCTCCCCCTCTCCCACACACAGTAAGACCGAGGTACTGTGCTCAGTCCATCTGTGTCTCCCACATACACAGTAAAATATGTCTCCAAATGAGCCAATTCAACCAAGGGAGGATATATATAGTGTGTGAAAAAAAAAGTTACATCATTTGTGTCACGTGTAGTTCACGATGTTCATTCAAGATTTAACGCGAAAGCTCGGGAAACGGCCAAGTCACTCGCACAAATAACATAAATGCCGAGTACCGTGGGAACTCTTTATCTATCCCCGTTATATCGTGCGAGACTCGTGCTGGACCACGACCTCTTCACTCTTGTGACATCTTGCGTCAACTCGCCCCGTGAAAAGGCCGCTTAACAATTAATACCTCCCGATCATTAAAGAAAAACACTAGACCATCAAAACAGACATGGTGAATCTGAATCACTACAATTTCCAATGCGCCTTAACAATTAGAATTCATTTTACCCATTTAATTCATACATTTTGATCGTTCAAACTTTGACAGATTTGAACTGTCAAATCGGCTGAGTTGAGTCGATATTCAACTTTGAAGAGAGAGCAGAGGCAAAATCACCACCATTTACTGTAATCCTAACCCTTTAAAGTTGTATGGCAGGTCTTGAACATAAATTTAGCATATAAAATCAAGAGGGGAATTGATAGGGTGAATGCGGAGTATTTTACCCAGATCAGGGGAATCAGGAACCAGTTTATATGTTTAAGATGAGAGGAGAAAGATTTAATAGGAATCTGTGGGGCACCTTTTTGCACTTAGAAGAGGGTGGGAATATGGGATGAGCTGCCAGAGGTAGTTGACGCAGGTACTATAACACATTTTAAAGGACACTTGTACAGGTACATGGATGGGAAATGTTTAGAGGGATGTGGGTCAAATGGGACCAGCTGGGACATATTGAGCCGAAGGGCCTGTTTCCGTGGTGCATGACTCTCATGACTCTAAATCGTTTAACGCCGATTGCAGCACCGACACCAACTTTCCGAAAATAAACTCCCAACAACAGTAACGGACTTACTTCAGTCGGCCCGGACACCGTTGTGATGCCATCGTTCTTTCGGAGAACGTGCTGCGCTTTAACTTGCTTCCTCAGCATCTTTTTTTGTCCTTTGGACAACTTCTCGCTGGTGGGACTCGTGGCCGCCATGTCAGCCCGGCGGCACCGCGTTACCGCTGGCGGACTGAGCTCCACACGGCGCGGAGCTGCCCGCAACGTTACCGCTGGCGGACTGAGCTCCACAACAAAGACCCTCAACGTTACCGCTGGGGGACTGAGCTGCCCGCAACGTTACCGCTACTGGATCTTTGCTCCACACACAGAACCACGGCTCCCTCCCTCCCTCCCTCCAGCGCTTCAGCCCGAGTCCGGTGGCCGCTTCCGGCGCCGGCTGCCTGTACTTCCGCCGCAGTCTCTGCCATGGTAACAGCGTCACTCCAGCCAGCCGCCTGACTGCGAGTTGCCGGGCCCGCCCCGCCTCATGAAGGCAGGTGAGTGTCTCTCTCTGTGCCTTTGGGTTCGCAACCGAGAAGGGAAACGGGTACCAATGGCCGGGACAGGTTTAACGTTGAAGGGATGGGTGGCGGTGGGAGCCGCATCCCCTCCTCCAGGCCGGCAACCGGCGTGTCCCCTCCGCTCGCCACCATCCCAGGCACCTGGTGCATTCCCTGCTGCTGGGAGCAAAAACAACCCGACAAATGATAGATGGACGATTATTTATATTCCACGTTCTCCCTTTGCAGTCATTCAAATAAACAGGGTGAAGAAATCCTGGGTGTGCGGCGGGTAGATGTTGGATTTCCCCAATAATACCATTGCCTGGCGGCTCGGATCAGGTTGATGTAGGGTATGAATATATTTATCGTGTGTGGGTGTGCAATGGTGGGGATCCTTCACATCCATCGTTCAGGGTTTACAAATATTCATTGAAAGTATTCGAAGGTTGATTCAAACAATTTAACGTGGAATTCATTAATACGTAGCACTGCCGCCTCTCTGCCAGACTGATTGCAGTGGCATTCTGCGGCCATCCCCTCTGCTGTACGTGCCTTAGTGCCGACAGCTCACCGAGGTGCAGCAAATGGAGTCAGGCAGCATCCTCCCAGCACCACATAGTATGAGTTAACACGGATAAGACAATAATTACGGCTTACAATCCACATTTAGTGTGCTTTTGAAAAAATGGAATTGATAACAAAACAAAAATATCAGCCTTCGTAAAATACATCGCGGGAAATTGAACCAATTACATATTTAGTTTACTACATATGATTCAATTGTTCTTTGAATGGGATGTATGATTATGAAGATATATTTTCGAGAGACCAATTTAAAATTATGAATTCGTTTCTAAAACCTTAATGGTATATCTTTATACCACCTGAATATTAAGTGACGCCTCGGAAACGAGACTAAATCTGTCGTATTTTAATCATTCAAGGTGCATATTGTCACAACCTCAATGTTATCACGTTTAGCTATTAATGTCATGTATTGAACGACTTAATGTATATGTTCACATGAGTTTAAAGCCATGTTATCTCGTGTAAACGGATATAATAGTTTTGTTGATATTCTTATGGATGAGATATGAAGCACCGTTACTGAAACAGAATATTATTCTATTCCGGTAAAATCAAAGCCGTTTTAAACAAATAATTCAGGTTGCCTTCATTAGAACTGCAGTGCCATCAGGAATATGGGTTCTGCATTATTTTAGAGTCAAGGACGATTAATTGTCACATATGTAGACAGTAGAACAATGGCATTCTTATTTGCTGCGGAACAGTGGAAAACAGTGGGGGGAAAATTAAAGTCTGTAGTGCAATCAAAAACACTGTCCATAGAAGATCATATGTTGCTGAGATTAGAGTTCTGTAATGTTCAAGAACCGGATGGTTGCTGGGAAGACGTTGTTCTTGAACCTAATGGTCACAGTTCTCAGGCTCCAGTACATTCTTCCCGATGGCGTGAGTCTTTATAAATATTGCCTTTTTGATGAATGTCTTTAGATCCTTTTGATGGCAGAGAAGGTAATATTTGTGATGGAACAGGCAGTGCCTATCACTCTCTTTAGTCTCCTTCATTCCTGGACTTTCGGGTTGGTAAACAAGGCCATGATGCAACCAGTCAGTATGCTCTGTACCATACACCTGTGGCAGTTTGATCGAGTAATAGTCAGATATAATACCAATCATCAATCTTCTAAGGAACTGAAGGTGTTAATGAACATTTTATAAAATGTTAACAGGTTAAAAAAATGGAATCTAAAACATAATATATCATAAAATATCACAATGTCATAAATGATAGGAGTAGAATTAGGTTATTCGGCCCATTAAATCTACACCATTCAATCATGGCTGATCTATCTCTCCCTCCTAACCCCATTCTCCTGCCTTCTCGCCGTAACTCCTGACACCTGTACTAATAAAGAGTCTATCGATCTCTGCCTTAAAAATATTCATTTACTTGGCCTCCACAGCCTCCTGTGGCAAAGAATTGCACAGATTCACCACCCTCCGGCTAAATAAATCCCTCTTCATCTTCCCAAAGGAACGTCCTTTAATTCTGAGGCTATCACAGCTTGTGCTAGACTCTCCCACTAGTGGAAACAGCCTCTCCAAATCCACTCTATTCATGCCTTTTACTATTTGCTCCACATCCACTCTAGTCCAGCCTTTCACTATATGACTATAAACAGTTTAACTCTTTGTAAAAATCTATAGCTATCATTGATTTCGCAGTGATATTAAAAAGGGCAAAACACAAAAGATGACTATGATTTAAAATTCTAGAGTTTGGTAAGGCTAACATACATGCAAATAACATGTTGGGTATCCACTGCAGAATAACCCGCATGTTAACAGGGTAAACCATAAGCTGGACGTGCTGAGCAGCAGTTTATGTCTTACAAAGTAGCATATCTCTTTCACCTTTAGTTAACAAAAAAACTCTTGGCAATGGAGATATTTCTTAATTGAAAGATATGAGTAAAAGTTGGCTATGGGAAATTGGGCTACAGATCAAATATGCATTTATGGAATAGTGCAATAGGCTGGAGAGGCTAAATTCTTAATTAGTTCCTATGTTGTTTTTGTAACAATTGATTTAATTTACATAATGAACATGAATTATTACTGTAATTAGTAATTGACGGCCTAGTCATTATACCTGCATCAAGGGTAGACTTGGGAAGTCAGTGGGAACTGCTAAAATAATATAGCTTAGTTCTGTTCTCCGCCTAGCAGAGCTAGTCCTTAGCCTCAACAACTTCTCCTTCGACTCCTCCCACCCCCCATATCTAAGGCGTAGCTATGGGCACTCGCATGGGCCCCGGCTATGCATGCCTCTTTGTAGGGTATGTCAAACAATCACTGTTCCAGGTGTACACTGGCCCTATCCCCAAACTCTAACTCTGCTACATTGAGGACTGCATTGGTGTTGCCTCCTGCACCCATGCAGAACTCACTGACCATCAACTTCACAACTAATTTCCATCCTGCACTCAAATTCATTTGGACCATCTCCGACATCTCCCCACCGTTTCTGGATCTCACCATCTCCATCACAGGAGACAGACTATTGACCGCCATCTACTACAAACCTACTGACTCCCATAGCTATCTAGACTATACTTCTTTCTACCCTGCTTCCTGTAATGACTATCCCCCTACTCCCAATTCCTCCGTCTCTGCGGCATCTGCGCCCAGGATGAGGTTTTCCAGACTAGATCATCGGAGATGCCCTCATTTTTTAGGAAACGGGGGTTTCCCATTCCATTATAGATGAGGCTCTCACTAGGGTCTCCTCGATATCCCGCAGCTTCGCTCTTGCTCCCCCTACCCCCATTCGCAACAAGGACAGAGTCCCACTTGTCCTCACCTTCCACCCCATCAGCCGTCGCATACAGCATATAATCGTCCAACACTTTCACCACCTCCAGTGGGATCCCATTACTGGCCACATCTTCCCATCTCCACCCCTTTCTGCTTTCCACAGAGAGACCGTTTCCTCCGCAACTCCCTGGTCAACTCGTCCAGCCTGGACACCTCAGCTCAGTCTGCCTTAACTTACCTGATCTCCCGGTTGTACAGCACTTTAACTCCCCCTCCTATTCCCAATCTGACCTTTCTGTCCTGGGCCTCCTCCATTGACGGAGTGCGGCCCAGTGCAAATTGGAGGAACAGCACCTCATATGTCGCTTTGGTAGCTTACACCCCAGCGGTATGAACATTGGCTTCTCTAACTTCAAATAGCCCTTGCTTTCCCTCTCTCTCCATACCCTCCACTTTTCCAGTTCTCCCACCAGTCTTACTGTCTCCAACTACATTCTATCTCTGTCCCACCCACTCCCCTGACATCAGTCTGAAGAAGGGTCTCGACCCGAAACGTCACCCATTCCTTCTCTCCAGAGATGCTGCCTGTGTTACTCCAGCATTTTGTGTCTATCTTCGATGTAAACCAGCATCAACTGTTCTTTCCTACACATATTAGTTCTCAGTATATTTAGTATTGCACAACACACCAATATATAGTCTGCTTTTCTTTGTAATAAATGTAATATAGTGAATAAAATCATTTTCTATCACAATAGTTGATCTATAAATTTGGCTAAAAACAAGAGTTTTTATTTTCTTCATTTATAATCCTCATATTTCCTCTGCTCTGAAGATGTGATGCGGCTGCGAGCACTAAAGGCTCCCTCAGTTTCTCATCCAAATTGACACATAGAGTGTAACTGTGTTAATAATTATAGAAGCTTCAGCATTGACCCCAGTTCTATTGCTCTTCATTTTTTATATATGTGCATCTCAGTAAAGATTGTTGAGTAGCAAAAAAGAACAAGAACTCTTTTATTCCCCTGTCCCTAACAAAAGGCAGTAAGACCAGTTCTATTAACAGCTACCTTAGCAGAGACTGAAGATGTAACAGGGTTTACGGTTGAAAGGGGATAACTCTTTCAAAGATTGGCACAGGCATAGTGAGTATAGATGTAGGGAGGTCATGTTGCAGTTGTATATGACATTGATGAGAAAGCATTTAAAATATTGTGTTCAGTTCTGGGCACCATGTTCTAGGAAAGATATTGTCAAGCTTGAAAAGGTTCATTGTGTCAGTCAACACGGACAAGGCAATAACCACATCATTGTCTCCAGCAGGGTGTCAGCTTGCGACTTACAATCCACATTTAGTGTGCTTTAAAAAAAAAATGGAATCGATTACATAGAACAAAAATACCAATCTTTGTAAAATACATCGCAGGAAATTGCACCAATTACATATTTAGTCAACTACATATGATTCGATTGTTCTTTGAATGGGATGTATGAGGATATATTTTCGAGAGAGCAATTTAAAATTATGAATTTGTTTCTAAAACCTTAATGGCTACGAATATTTTTATACCACATGAATAATAAGTGACGCCCCAGAAACAAGATTAAATCTGTAGTAGAAGTCTTTTTAATCATTCATGCTTTCACAACCTCAATGTTATCACGTTTAGCTATTAATGTCATGTATTGAACTACTATATGTTCACATGAGTTTAAAGCCATGTTATTTTCTGTAAACTGATATAATATTGTTGATATTCTTATGGATGAGATATGAAGCACTGAAGCATAATATTATTAGTGGAATTACTCAAGTATTTGGGTATATTTTATTCTCTTTAAATGTACCTGTCCTTGTCTCTAAATATAGGAAATGAGTGAGTTACAGAATTGTGGTGGTGGGCATGGGATGGTGTATGACAAGCAGGTAGGTTGTGGGTGGTAATCTAAATGAGATCTCCAGGGATAACATCAAATGTGAATTAGGACGTGGGATCCCAAACAATGCCATTTTAGCTATTGATATTATTGGTAATATTCTGAGGCAGTCTTGTTGAAACAAAGATATCTGATGAACTGAGAGTAAAGTAACTTTTTACATATCTAACATTCATTCCTGGTAAAATTGAAAACAAATCTTCAATATGGATTATAAGTTCTTAGATCTTAAGTGAAGGATATTTGATCATTTGTTAAAAGTATTTTATATCTGGAGCTGTCTCTTCTGAAATTGTATTTAATTGTTTGGCTTCAGGATGTTGGTCCAACTGTGTTGGTACTTTTACTGCACCTGTCTGTGGCGTTTTCTCAAGTTTGCCTTGAGAAAAATAACTGGAAAATGTGAATTGCAAAGAATCTGCTACAGCAGAAAGCCTGGAGCTCAAAGGACACTGAAAATAGGTAAGCTACAGATTTTAATTTTTAAATCCTGTGACTTACACGTTATTTTTACTATGAGGAAAATGTTGCAAGGGCTTGTCACCCTCCCCCAAACCAAAAAGGAATCTGATTTGCAGAATGAAAATATAAATCTTTAAACATAACTATACTCTTCTTGTAATATTGACTGCATTATTATATTCTGAAAGTGCAATCCTGCTGTTAAAGACACAAATTGCATTAAGGCAGTTAGTAAGTGCCCCCACAAAACTTTATTAAACAATAACAATCACTTTAAGCCCCATGCAATTAAGTTAATTTACTATTCCAGCTTAATATGAATTGTTGGATTTCCTTGATTGCACAGTAGAATAATTTCATTTCTGTATTTTCCTGACAGAATCATCGTTAAAATCCTCCCGGAATGAAGTAAGTAGAATATTTGGTACTCTTTATGATTATTAACAAAGTACAAACAGTATGGACATGCATTTCGTCACCAAATATGGCCTAAAAATTAACAATGTGACAATACCAATATTTCTAAGTGAGAAGCTGCTCTATAAAACAATGTTATGGCTCTGATCTTTTAAACCATACAAATACTAGATTTGGAATAGAATAATGTGAGTAATTTGTGATCAGTAACAATGCAACCTTTCACCAATTACGTTGCTCTCTTACCAGGGCTCCAGCTCTCCGCATTCCCTTTGAACTCACTCAGGATCTAACACCAGGCACTTTTTTAAAAACTCACTAGGGACCCCGCTCCCTTACACACCCTTTTAATCCCACCAGGTTTATTGGAATGAGAATTTATCATTCTAATGTGCAAAATCATTTAAAAAACAGTTAATTAAAATTATGTCAAGTGTATAATAGAAAAAACTTTCAAAAGTCTGGAAAATCTGCACACCGGTTGCACACAAGATTATACTAAGTGTTGCTGAACATAAATGCATGTTTGTTTCTATTTCTTTCAAACCCAAAATAAACACAAAAGAGCTACCGATTCAGATGTTCATTTTCTAATTATCGCTAAAGAAGTAATTAGATGAAATGTCAAAATCTTTTCTCTTTTCATGGACTTATGTAGATCACAAACAATTGCAATGAAGTGGGTATACTTAAAGTAAATAAACACTTAATGGTTTTACCAAAAATATTCTCAAGCATTAACAAAATACCACATGCAAGCATTGAAAATACTTCAATTGCCCTGCTCAATCACTGTTATGTTAAATGTCTATTCTAATCTCATTCATTGCTTCTCATCTGCCCTTCTTTTCACCTCTGCTCCTTCTTCATATTAATGTTATTTTTCCATATGTCATCGATACTTTTACACTTCGATCTATGGGATTATTTTAACCAATGCTTGCAATATAATTCTATTGTAATTCTATATTTTTTTACTTATAAATTTAACAAGTTTGGTAAATTAGGAAAACTATTTAATTTGTGGACCTAGCCTTTTAATTGATGAACTCAGATGCTAAATCCACCATTAGAAATTGCCCTTTTCTACCAATGTACAGTTATAATTTCAAAAAGATAAGTAATCTGTTGGTATAAAGCTCTGCATTAAAGCATTTCATTAACCTAGATAATTGAAATCTTGACATTTCAGAGCCATGACATTTATTTTTGTATGAACATTATGAAAATTTGACCTAATGCCTGTGAACAGGTTAAACTGTTTTCTTTCTATAATTTTACAGGAGTGTGAATGGGCAGTGTAAACATTTATTCATAAAAGTTTTCATAAATCACAAAATTATGTATGAATTTTCTGCTTTTTTTAAACCAACAAAAATCGTTAACAGCTTATTTCAAGAAATTAAAATGCATTTTTCCATTTTGGTATCCATTTTAATTTAACCTTGCACTAATTGAAACCCAGAATTGTCTTTCATTCTTATGCACTTTGAAGAGCCACTATTTTAAAACTATCATTGTTATAATTTGACACCAATTTTCAATGTGAATATGTAAATAGTTATTTTGGTTCCTTGTTACACTAAGCTATATATTTCAACATAAGAATAGCCAAAGTCATTATTTATTATTGAAATGCAAGAAAAAAATCAGCAATTAAACTTTGCAGAGAACACAAAATGTTGAGTACTGTATCTTCTTTAGTTTTCTACATTGGCCCTGCTACATGCAAAAGGTACCGTAAGATTGGAAAACATGAGTTACTTTTTCTAACTATCAGTGGTTCTCAGTCACTCACTTCATTAGGGTTCCCCTCCCCCATTGCAATCCATTCCCCTTCGACCACTACATTAAATTTGAACCGTGCCTCTTCTCACTTCTTAGCTTTGAGAGTATCGATATCCAACTGAAATTCATTCATTATTTATACGTAATTAATCTTGATTTATCCTCATTGAAGCAAAATTAACAGTTGTTTCTTATTAAAATAACAGTATTTCTCTAATTTTTCTCAGATCGCTTCTTATCTTTAATATAAAAAGCTTTCCCTCTAGAAACAATCCTTTGGTCCTGATCAAAGATCATAGATCAAATATCTGCTCTATCTTTGGTCCTGATGAACTCGAGCATCATCTGGGGTATAAAGGAAATAGAAGCAGGTTATATGACCCCTTGAGCCTATTCTGTCATTCAGTAAAAGCATGGCTGTACTTTTCTCACTAGCTCGAATACCTGTTCTGTAAAACCGTCCTCGGAAACCATTGGTGAGTATCCACTGCTCTCTGGGCAACAGAATTCCAAAGATTCACAGCATATAAGTGAATACATTTTCAAGAGATTCAAGAGTATTTATTTGTCATATGCGTAGGATATGAACAATGAAATTCTAGCTGCAGATCTACAGGCACATTAGATACAAAACAAAAATTAATGTACAATAAATTATTTGATATTGTAAATAAATTAGACATGAGGGTGCAAAAAACCCAGCATATACTGCAACCATAGCGGTGCAAAATCAATAGTGGTTTAGCGCTTAGGTGAACTAATGGGTGGAGTTAAGTAGGGTGGTTGAAAAGCTTGATGGTTAATTTCAGATAGCGTTTTTTGAGTTGGAAGGAACTGTTCTCAGGCTCCTGTACCTTCTTCGGATGATAGAAATGAGAAGAGAGCATGGCCAGGTGTGTCTTTTGATATTAGCTGCCTTCGAGGCTGAACATCCTGTCGATCCCTTCGATGGTGGGGATCTTGGCATTGTCCACCACTTTCTGCGGCTTTCTTTATTCTTGGTGGGAGTAGGCCGAGATCTAAACAATCAGTATGCTCTCCAGCATATACTTGTAGAGGCTCAAAAGCGTATTTGCCGATGTGCCAATTCTCCTCAAACTCTTGAGGAAATAGAGACATTGGTGAGCTTTCTTTGTGATTGCATCAATATGCTGGGCTCTGGATAGATCATCAGAGATGTGTACGCTTAGGAACTTGAAGCTGTTGACGCACTCCACTGCTACCTCGCCATTGAAGACAGGTGATGGTCCCCGCTGCATACCCTTCCAGTTTCAACAATCAGCTTCTTCGTCTTGCTACAGTTGAGAGCAAGATTCTGGCACCATTAACCAGCTTATCGATCCCCCTCCTGTACTCTGAGTTGTGGTATCAATGGGAAATTAAAAAATAGTGTTAGAGCTGTGTCTGGCTGTAGTTATGGGTATAGAGTGAGTAGGGCATGCAGCCCTGAGGTGCCCCTGTGCTGATGATCAGCAAGGAGGAAGTGTTGCCAATCTATACTGATTGAAGTCTGCCAATGAGAAGTTGAGGAATCAGTTTCATACGGAGTAGAGCCCCAGTTCTTTGCGCTTGACAATTAGTTTGTAAGGGATGATAGTGTTGAATGCTGAACTGTAGTCGAACAGCCTCACATACATGTTCCTATTATAAGGTCATGTCAAAAGGTCAAGTGATAGGAGTATAATTAGGCCATTCAGCCCATCAAGTCTACTCTGCCATTCAATCATGGCTGATCTATCGCTCCTTCCTAACCTCATTCTCCTGCCTTCTCCCTTTAACCTCTGACTCGTGTACTAAAGAAGAATCTACCTATCTCTGCCGTGAAAATATCCACTGACTTGGCCTCCACAGCCTTCTGTGGCAAAGAATTCCACAGATTCGCCAGTGCACTGGACCAATATTGGCAAGTGGTCCAGTGCAGAGTGGCAAGCCAGAGAGATCACATAAACCGTCGATCTCTTGTGGCAAATGTCAAATTTATTTTTGCTGCATATATGATCCTTTATAATAATAATAATAATAAATTTTATTTAATGGGTGCCTTTCATACATCTCAAGGACACCTTACATAGTAATCGGAAAGAAAAACATATAATCGGAATAAAACAAGTAATTAAAGACATCACAGTGACACAAATTAAAAACAGAATTCAATCCAAAAACAGAAAATCAAAAACACAGTGTGAAAAGAGAGCAGCGGCAGCCAAAGCGCGCCAGCGTCCACTCTCTCTTCACGGCAGCCATCTTGGACACAGACCTACAGGACTACAATTAGACAAAAAAAATCATCCCCCCACAGTGGATAGCTCTGTGGAGGAAGGCACAATGTCCAGTCCCCATCCCATGTTCACCCCAAAGTCAGGCCTATTGAGGCCACCGCAATTGCCTGTACGGAGGCCCGATGTCCCTGGCCGTTCTCACCGGGTGGTCTTGCCCCGGCGTTGGGAGAGTCCTTTCGGCGGCTGGGCCACTTGGAACGGCCGCTTCTTGGTTGGAGCCCTCGGCTGCCGAAGCCGACAAGCCGACGATATTTTTATCATACATATGATAAAAATAAATGTACTAATACCAATCTTAAGATATGATACTAGATTCTTCAACCTGTGCCCTGCTTCCATGTTGCATCAATGCATTTTAAAGTACTGGTCACAGGCCTATTTTTCTCCTTCCATGCTTCCAATCATTCATGTCTTCCTGCTTTATTGTCCAATTCTGCTTGATCTCCCCAAATGAGTATGAGCCAGAGGAAGAAAAACATAAACATAACAGCGCTAACAAACAAACATGATAACTATAAAAATGATATAGTAATCCCCCCCAAAGATAAATAACATAATCAATATATATGTGAGTAAACTTTAAAGATTGTATAAAGTAATAAATATTAAGAGATATAAAAATAGAATATTTAATAACATTTTAACTTCAAATTTCATAACTTTTTTCAAATAACCATCCTCATTTAATAACTGCCAACATAGTTAATTTTAGTTTTATTACATTTAGATTAAATACAGGTCTACCACTGATTTTCCAGCAACTGGTCGTCTGGCACCTTCTTTAATCTGGACAAACTTACGAGAATGCACTTTAAATCACCACCAAATTTCCCAAACATGCGGTGTCCCGGCCGGGTAAGCCGGCCGTGGCGTCACATTTGCCCCCTCTAGCCAGGGCTGTGGAACAGCGGCCTGGCTGAAGCTGGTAAATCTAATCCCATAGCCCACTTTCGATGCCGTATTTGTGGGCTGGTTTCTCAGCGCCTTGGCGGCCTAGGGGGACTGTTCTGATACCGTTGGCCTCCTCTCAGAGGCCGTGACCTTTGTTGGTCTGTCAAAACGGATAATCCCGAAAGGCTCTGGAACCAAGGGTGCCGGAAAATTGGTGGTCGACCTCTATTAAATTTAGTTTTAGTTTTAAAGATACAGCGTGGAAACAGGCCTATTGGCCCACCATGTCCACGCCGACCAACAATCACACTAGTTCTATGTTGTCCCAGCTTCGCATTCTACACTCTAGGTGCAATTTACAGAAGCCAATTAATCTACAAACCAGCACGTCTTTGGAAAGTGGGATAGAACCCACTCAGTCACAGGGAGAACATATAAACACTGTAAATGCAGCGTCTGAGATCAGGTTCGAACCCAGGACTCTGGCACTGTAAGACAGCAATTCTACCGCTTCTCAATACCTTTTGCTTTTTAAATCTGTACTCGACTGAATATTTTTTTTTAAATCTCTCCACAATTTACTTGTTAGAGGTCTCGAATAACATAATGTTAAATCAGATTGCTTCAAACTTATTTTTAGTTTAGTTTAGAGAAACAGCACAGAAACAGACCCTTCGGCTCACCAAGTCCGCATTGACCAGCGATTCCCGCACATTAACACTATCTTACACCAGGGACAATTTTTACATTTTATATCAAGACAATTAACCTAAAATGTCTTTCAAGTGTGGGATGAAACCAAAGATCTCAGAGAAAATCAACGCGGGAGAACGTACAAACTCTGTACAGACAGCACCTGTAGTCGGGATCGAACCTGTGTCTCAGGCGCCGTATGCGCTGTAAGGCAGCAACTCTACCGCTGCACCACTATGCCACTCTTAACTTTTTGTTGAAGTAGATGCTGTTTGTCTATTGATTGGTTGTATCTTGCATTGTATTTGTGTGGCAGGTACTCCAGTCTGCTGTGGTCGCCCATATGGATGATATAGAGAAGACTGTTGATAATATAATGCAGCTGAAAAAGATTAATCCCGACACCAATCCACAGTAATGACATTTAAACTTTCTTCTATGAACTCTGGTCACGTATTACAATTTACTGTAATTTCAAATGTAAATACAAAATATGTGATGATAATTAACCTTCCACACATAGAATATGAAAGTGAATCTGTCCACGATTTCATATTTATGCCGTTCCTGCTGAAGTGTTGTTCATATTAACGTTTAACGTGTATTTAATATGAATGGAACAATTGACAATATAGATGAGATATTTGAAAACTTCCTGATTCCATTGCATGTGTATGAATAATAATCTATCTCAAAATAAATGTGCTGAAAATGCTTTTCTATTTTGCCAAGGTTTGGGATTTCTCTGCAGGCCTGTCTCCAACAGATTGTAGGATATACAAGATTGATTGCAGAAGTGGAAAAACTCCGCAAAGATCAATATGATTCAGAAAATACACATCATGAAGAAATGCTGTTGAAGGTTAGTAGACGATAAAACTAGCAGTAAATGCAGTAATTATATTCTCCATCCCACTGCAGTCATATGAGATGAACATTTTAAAATAATTAGTTTTTTACTGAATCTATGGCATCGAGTAATGTGGTTTAGTCTTAGAGTCACACAGCACAATCCGTTTCCATGCTGTATGACTATTTTTAAAACTAGGTATCCTCCTTGGTGATAGGAACAGAGATCATTTATTATATCAGAATTAAGCTAATCTTGGTTGTCCCTGTGAACCAACGTTTGTCTTGTCTCACTATATGTCCTTGTAGCTGCATGATATGAGGCCAACTTCTTCCAAGTGAGCAAAATTATTTTTGAAACATCTAATTGTTTTTCTAAGCGATCCTGCTTGGCAGACAACTCTGTTTGAGCTGACATGTATGTTTAACCCTTATATTACCTTATACCAATCATCCCCACTATACAGTTGACAGAATGATTTCCTTCTAGCTTCATCATCACCACGTTTTTTTTGAAGTGGGGGATCCTGAATTGTCCCCAGCTGTGGCCTTCCCATCTGGGATTCTTCCAGTCAGTCATCAATCCAGGAGGCAACTGGTTTGGTCATGGAGACAGAAGAAATAAGAATAATTTCTGAATCAGAGTGCATTCCTGAGTTTTCTAGGTTACAATGCTCCAGTGTATTACCATGGTTTCCTGCTCCCTCATCAGTTCCGAAAAGGAACAATGTCTATTTTAACAACAGCAGCTGCACTGCACTGACCCATTTTATTCAAAACTATTACATACATTAATCCCATTGATGATTGGAGATTGCATTTGAATTCTAATTATTTACCTATTATAATTTAATCAGATTTTTTTTCTCTCTGCTTTCTGTCAGCTGTGGACCTCCCTTCGCCCTGATGTAACGTTGGATGGCCGAATTAGTAGGCAGTGGTGTGAAATAGGTTTCCAAGGTGATGACCCAAAGACAGACTTCAGAGGAATGGGGATGTTGGGGTTGTATAACTTGGTGTAAGTATACATTGAATGAATGAATGAATGAATACGTTTATTGTCATTGCACAATACTGTGCAACGAAATTCCATTACATCTCCTCCGGTTAAAAACAATACAAACACGACAAACATTGACACATATGTACATTTATTAGTAAAAATAAATAGGTGTTTTAAAAGAATTTAAAAGAATTTAAAAGAATTTGGCGGCATTTCTTAGAATTACATTTTGCTTCCCCAGCATTCTCTGTTGGAATTTAGCTCTTTTATCGCACATGGGTAGAAACTATTCTTTAGTCTACCGGTGCGAGCCTTCAGAGTCCTGAATCGCCTCCCAGAGGGTAGCAGAGTAAAAAGGTGGTTGGCAGGGTGGGATGTGTCCTGCTTGATATTTGTGGCCCGGCGCAAGCATCGGGCCCTATATATGTCATCCAAGGAGGGCAGTTGGGCGTTTGTAATGTTCTGCGCAGTTTTTATAATTCCCTGCAACGCCCTCCTCTCAGCCACAGTACAGCTAGCAAACCACACCAGGATTCCATAGGAGAGGATACTCTCTACGGCGCATCGGTAGAAGGACAACAGCAGCGGCTGTGAGACGTTTGCTCTCCGCAGAGACCTCAGGAAATACAGCCGCTGATGTGACTTCTTCACGAGAGTGACGGTGTTCATTTGCCACTTAAGGTCCTGGGAGATGTTTATTCCCAGGAACTTAAAGCCAGTGACTCTCTCCACCATGTCTCCTTTGATGTATAGAGGAGCCGGTTCCTCTCTCCTCTTCCTCCTGAAGTCAACGACCAGCTCCTTCGTCTTCGATGGATTGAGTACCAGGTTGTTTTTGGTACACCAGACAGTCAGTTTTTGGACTTCATCCCTGTAGGCAGACTCGTCGTTGTTGCCTATCAGTCCCACCACAGTCGTGTTGTCCGCAAACTTAATGATCCTATTTGTACTGTGTGTTGGTATACAATCATAAGTGTATATTGTGTACAAAATGGGACTCAGCACACAACCCTGTGGCGCTCCTGTGCTGAGCGTCAGGACCGGGGAGTAACTGGACCCCATCCTGACAGTCTGTGGGCGATCTGTTAGAAAGTCCCTAATCCATCCGCATGTTATTGCATTAATACCCAGATCAGACAGTTTGTCCACCATTCTGCTGGGGATGATCGTATTAAATGCAGAACTAAAGTCTACAAATAACATCCTCACATATGAGCCAGGACGCTCCAGATGTGTCAGTGCAGAATGTAGAGCTGTGTTGATGGCATCTTCCGTTGATCTATTTGCTCTATACGCAAATTGATGCTGATCCAGGGTGGGTGGGAGTGAGGACTTAATGTGGGCCAGGACCAGCCGTTCAAAACATTTCATCACGGTCGAAGTGAGAGCAACAGGTCTATAGTCATTCAAGCTCTTAATGAATGTTGTTTTGGGTACAGGCACGATGGTAGCAGTCTTAAAGCATTTAGGGACAGTGCACGTTAACAGAGAGAGGTTAAAGATTTTGCTGAAAACCTCCGCTAACTGGTCTGCACAGTCCCGCAATACTCTCCCTGGGATGCCATCTGGTCCAGCAGCCTTCCTGGGGTTGAGCAGGCCTTACACATTGTCTTTTCTATTGTTCCCCATCTGCTCCTTTGTGTGTTAATCGAATAAAACACAATGTTCATCTTCCTTTCTGTTCAGATTTTTTGCAGAACATGATAATGCAACTGCATGCCGGGTTCTTTTTGATTCTCACCAGCCAAAATATAGGTAAGTGGACCATATTCAGTCAAAATTCTTTATTTAGAATGTTGTCATTGCATCTGGATCAAATTTCAATTAGGAAACTTTTTTTGCTCCAGAACTGGAATTATACTTATTATCTATAACAATACAAATCCTCACTACAACTACTACATTACACTTAAAACACAGCATAGAATTCTCCGCCTCACGAATGTGATAGCATTGAAGGTCACCTCCAATTTTACTCCCAACTAGTCTATTGTGACATCTTACTGAAAAGTAACATAAAAAATCTTTTTTTTTAAATATGAAGTATCAGCAACTGAAAATGAGCAGTTGAGGTTCGGAAGATCTAATTTGGAGGTGAGCGATTAAACAATGCAAGTTTCTGTTTCAGACATTATATGGAAAAGTTAAATTGATTCCACCACTGAACAGCAATAGAAGGATTATTTCTCTCGTATATTTTTCTTCCTCAGGCATTCAATGACCGCACCAACATAATATTGGCACCCTTACTGCTGAAAGTGCTCATATTGATAAAATAAAGCATAGGCATGAACTGAATCACAACATTTAAGAATTGCGCCTGCAGGTTTCCTACTTTAAACAAACCTACTTAACAAGTGAAGACCAAGAAAAATGTTTTGTGCACATCAGTGTTAGATGATCAGTGACAGATTTCTTTTTAAGTAACCATTCTCCAAAGTTTACACCGGCGCACTTCAATGTGTACAACATGCACATACATGCAAAGGACTTCGGGGTGGATGGGGGGCTTGTGTCATGATATTAAATGATATTTTGAAAACTGTAATTGCACTATTTCTTCTGAAACTTTATTTTAATAGCAGAAATTCAGAGCAGGGACCTGTACAATTACATTTTTCCCCTTCAGAATTTAACATGAATGAACAGTTGGAAAAGCAGCAGGCTTTTACTTATGCCAATATGTCTTATTTTGTTGTTAATAGTTTGACCATGTATATTGAGGGATTCAATAACTGAAACAGGTCCAAACCGGAGGGTTGAAACCTGCTTTGGTAAAAGAGCCATAACAGGAAGTCCATAGAATCAATTTTCTGCAGAGGTAGGTTTGTTCTTTAACTTTAGATTGTTAATTATTGGGCCATCCCACTCCTCTTCCCATCAGTATCCTCAAGCTCCTCCTGCCCCAATCATCTCTTTGATTGACTAACATAGCCCTTCTCCTCACCGGTGGTCTTCCGTTCCTCTGCACCTCCCACCCATCCATCCCCAATCGAATGTCAATCACTTCACAATCTCCACCCTTCTTCATGGCAGGAGAGCGAAGAAGGGAATCTCTTTATATACATTTGTACATATAAGGTCAATTTTACCTTGTGGAACATTTGCTTCGGAGCAGTAAAATATCTGTGCAATGACAGACACCAGTTACACACTTTTCATGTAAATTATTGTCACCTCATTTCCATCCTGTGCATTATATTTACTTTTATTATAAGTACCAATGCCATCTTAGTTCAGCATTATATTATTTTACTTTCATCCTTTTCTTTTAGGGAACTAACTAAGGAAGATGTAAGGTACTTTTTAATCGTATTTTATTTTAATTCATATGAATCTTTATATTAAGCACATTGTTTAATAAGCATTTTCATTAATCAATCGTTTTAAAAGGTGCTAGAGTCATAGACTGATACAGTGTTGAAACAGGCCCTTCGGCCCAACTCGCCCACACCGGCCAACAATGTCCCAGTTACCCTAGTCCCACTTGTCTGCGCTTGGTCCATAACCCTCCAAACCTTTCCTATCCATGTACTTGTCCAACTGTTTCTTAAGTGATGGGATAGTCCCAGCTTCAACAACCTCCTCTGACAGCTTGTTCCATACACCTGTGTGAAAAAGTTACCCCTCGGATTCCTATTTAAGAGCCTGTCCCACTGGACGAGCTAATTCAAGAGTTCTCCCTAGTTTCCCCTGATTCGAACTCAGAGAATTACGGTAATAGCCGCTCATAGGTACTCGGGGCTCTCGTGGACAATTTTTAAACATGTTGAAAAATCTTCACGAGCTTACCGCGTTTCCCGAGTACCTGCCGTTAACGTTACGAGCCGCTAAGAGACGTCCTGAGCTCCAACGTACCCGCTACGTACATTCTACGTGCTTACCACTTTTTTTTTTTTTTTTTTAAACTCGGGAGAGATCTTGAATTACCTTAAATCTTTTGCCCTTCACCTTGAACCTATGTCCTCTGGTCCTCGATTCCCTACTCTGGGTAAAAGACTCTGTGCATCTACCCGATCTATTCCTCTCATGATTTTGTATACCTCTATAAGATCTCCCTCATCCTACTGCGCTCCATGGAATAGAGAACCAGCCTACTGAACCTCTCCCTATAGCTCACACCACCTAGTCCTGGCAACATCCTCGTCAATCTTCTCTGAACCCTTTCAAGCTTGACAATATCTTTCCTATAACATGGTGCCTAGAACTGAACACAATATTCTAAATGTGTTCTCACCAACATTTTATACAACTGCAACATGACCTCCCAACTTCTATACTCAATACTCTGACTGATGAAGGCGAAAGTGCCAAAAGCTTTTTTGACCACCTTATCTACCTGCGACTCGACCTTCAAGGAACCATGCACTTGTACTCCTAGATCCTTCTGCTCAACAACACTACCCAGAGGCCTACCATTTACTGTGTAGGTCCTGCCCTTGTTTGACATCCCAAAATGCAACACCTCACACTTCTCCGTATTAAATTCCATCAACCATTCCTCCGGGGTGGGAGATTGCAACCTTCACGTGGTCCGCCCTGTTTCGACGAATGCAATCAACCCGGCGTGCACAATCAAATAAGATCAAATAGAACAAGTTGTCGTACAACTTTAGGCTGTGCACGCCATAAGCAAGAAGAAGAAGAACCAGTCTTCTGCCCACCTGGCCAATCGATCCTGCAGCAATCCTTCACAACCAACTTCACCATCTGCAAGACTACTAACATTTGTATCATCAGCAAACTTGCTCATCTTGCCTTGTATGTTCTCATCCAAGTCATTGATCTAGATGACAAACAGTAACGGGCCCAGCACCAAACCCTGTGGCACACCACTAGTCACAGCCCCCCCCCACTCTGAAAAGCAACCTTCTACCATCACCCTCTGCTTCCTTCCAGGGAGCCTATTTGTTATCCATTCAGCGATCTCTGAATATCTCTGTATATTCTCTCCCTCAGAATACTCTCCAGTAACTTACCAACTACAGATGTTAAGCTCACCGGCCTATAGTTCCCAGCATTTTCCCTTCTTGAAAAGAGGCACAACATTTGCCACCCTCCAATCCTCTGGCACCACTCCTGTATTTAAGGACGACTCATAAATTTCAACCAGGGCTCATGCAATTTCCTTTCTAGTTTCCTGCAATGTCCTTGGATATATCTGATTAGGCCCCGGAGATTTGTCTACCTTCAAACACGACAGTACCTTCAGTACTTCCTTGACGGTAACCCTGACTGCTCTCATGACAATTCCAGTCACTGCTCCAATTTCCTCCATCCTACTGTCTTTCTCCTCGATAAACACAAAGGAGAAATACTAATTGAAGACCTTGCCCATCTCCTGTGGCTCCACACAGAGGTGACCACTTTTATTCCCGAGAGGTCCCACTCTCTCTCCAGTTACCCTTTTCCCCCTTATGTATTTATAAAATCTTTTCGGATTATCTTTTATGCTACCCACCAGAGCTATCTCCTGGCCCCTATTTGCCCTTCTGATCTCCTTTATTAGTTTGCTCCGTAGTTCCCACAACTCCTCCAGGGATACACTTGATCCCAGCTGCCTATACCTGTCCCATACATCCTTCTTGTTTTTAACGAACGTCTCAATTTCCCTCATCAGCCAAGCTTCCTTACGTTTGCCTGCTTTGCCTTCACTCTAACACATCCTGAGCTCTCTTCAGTACATTTAAAAACATCCCACGTGGCCAATGTTCCTTTCCCCTCAAATAACCTGCTCCAGTCAACTTGAGCTAGACATTCACTCATACCCTCAAAGTTGGCCTTACCCTAGTTGAGCATTTTAACACGTGGACCCTCTCCCTCATGATCCATAATTATCGTAAACCTAATCGAACTGTGGTCACTTGCCCCAAAAGGCTCCTCCACACACACTTCATTAACTTGCCCTTCCCAATTTCCCAATACTAGATCCAGCGTTGCCCTCTCACGTGTGGGGGCCTCCACATACTGTTTAAGAAAACTCTCCTGAACACTTTTAAGGAATTGCACCCCATCTAAACCCTTCACGCTATGATTTTCCCAGTCTATATTGGGAAAGTTGAAATCCCCTGCAACAACCTTATTTGACCTGCAGCCATCTGCAATCTCCCGGCATATTTGCTCTTCTAACTCCTGTTGACTATTCAGGGGTCTGTAGTACACCCCAAACAAGGTGATCATCCCTTTCTTGTTCCTCAGCTCCACCCATATAGCCTCATTAGACGAACCATCCGTAATGTCACCTCTGAACACAGCCGTGACATCCACTTTAACCAACAATGCAACTCCCCATCCTCTTTTTTCCTCACCCCCATCTCTCCTGAAGCTCCTGTACCCCGCAACATTGAGCTGCCAGTCCTCCCCTCCCTTAACCAGGTTTCAGTCATGGCTACAAAGTCCCAGTTGCTTGTACCTAGCCATGGCCTAAGTTCATCTGCCTTACTCGTCAAGCCCCTTGCATTAAAAATACCTGCTGTTTAAACCAACCCTCCATACTCGCTCTTTGGCTTTTTGCCTATTCTGTCCATTAATCTTTCCCACACCACCCTCCATACCAACTTCTAGCCTCTCCTGTGTCCTGCACGAGATCCCACCCCCCTGTCCATCTAGTTTAAACCCTCCCGTGTAACATTAGCAAACCTTCCCACAAGGATGTTGGTCCCCCTCCAATTTAGGTGCAACCCGTCCCTTTTCTACAGGTCACCCCTGCCCTGGAAGAGATCCCAATGATCCAGAAATCAGAATCCCTGCCCCGTGCACCAACTCCTCAGCCATACATTCATATCCTCTATCTTCCTATTATTGCCTTCACTAGCACGAGGCACTGGAAGCAATCCTGAGATCACTACCCTGTAGGTCCTGCTTTTCAGTCCTGCCCAATTCCATAAAATCTTGTTGCAGAACCTCCTTCCTCTTCCAACTTCTATCATTCGTGCTAACATGCACAACAACCTCCGGCTGCTCCCCCTCACTGTTGAGGATGTCGTGTTATTCTATTTCTCAAGCCCTCTGGGGAATATAGTACTTTCCCGTTTTCAGTTTTTCAACCTCGGGGAACCTTGCCATGCTCCGATCCTGCTTTGCATGTTATTGCAGTCTGACCATGAATATTTAGCAAGAAAAAGGACCACACATTAAATTCTGTCTGGAAAGAACTCATTCTCAGTGTAAGGAAGAGTGTAGTATAAAAGAAAGTATAGGAAAACATGCTCAGTAATATTAATTTGCTCCTCATCGAATGCTACAACCCCTTGAAGAATAGAAATAACCAGGCAAAAAAAAGCAAATCCTGGAAATCTGAAATAAATTGAGAAAATGTTGGAGGTATTCAAATGGCCAGGCAGCGGACATGGAGTGAGAAATAGAATTAACATTTCAGGTCCGTAACTTTTCATCTGTAACATCTTCTACTTTTACACATAATAAGCCATTCATGGTTATGATATGACTCAAGGATATCTAGAGGGAGTTTATTGGGCTGAAGTGGCACCTGGTCTAAATTATGATTTCCATCAATACCAGGTGAAAGTTAACTAAGTTCTTTAGAACAACATTATGGGAGGATGAATTCACTCTGGTCTTTCAAAGAACACGGTATTGGGGGTTCAGTATTGATGTTAAAGCACACGGTATTGGGGGTTCAGTATTGATGTGGATAGAGAACTGGCTTGCAAACAGGAAGCAAAGAGTAGGAGTAAACGGGTCCTTTTCCGAATGGCAGGCAGTGACTAGTGGGGTACCGCAAGGCTCAGTGCTGGGACCCCAGCTATTTACAATATATATTAATGATTTGGACGAGGGAATTGAATGCAACATCTCCAGGTTTGTGGATGACACGAAGCTGGGGGGCAGTGTTAGCTGTGAGGAGGATACTAGGAGGCTGCAAGGTGACTTGGATAGGCTGGGTGAGTAGGCAAATGCATGGCAAATGCAGTATTATGTGGATAAATGTGAGGTTATCCACTTTGGGGGCAAAAACAGGAAAGTAGACTATTATCTAAATGGTGGCCGATTAGGAAAAGGGGAGATGCAACGAGACCTGGATGTCATGGTACACCAGTCATTGAAAGTGGGCATGCAGGTGCAGCAGGCGAAGAAAGCGAATGGTATGTTAGCATTCATAGCAAAAGGATTTGAGTATAGGAGCAGGGAGGTTCTACTGCAGATGTACAGGGTCTTGGTGAGACCACACCTGGAGTATTGCGTACAGTTTTGGTCTCCAAATCCGAGGAAAGACATTCTTGCCATAGAGGGAGTACAGAGAAGGTTCACCAGACTGATTCCTGAGATGTCAGTACTTTCATATGAAGAAAGACTGGATAGACACGGCTTGTACTCGCTAGAATTTATGAGATTGAGGGGGGAATCTTATAGAAACTTACAAAATCCTTAAGGGGTTGGACAGGCTAGATGCAGAAAGATTGTTCCCGATGTTGGGGACGTCCAGGACAAGGGGTCACAGTTTAAGGATAAAGGGGAAATCCTTTGGGACCGAGATGAGAAAAGCATTTTTCACACAGAGAGTGGTGAATCTCTGGAACTCTCTGCCACAGAAGGTAGTTGAGGCCAGTTCATTGGCCATATTTAAGAGGGAGTTAGATGTGGCCCTTGTGGCTAAAGGGATCAGGGGGTATGGAGAGAAGGCAGGTACAGGATACTGTTGGATAATCAGCCATGATCATATTGAATGGCGGTGCAGGCTCGAAGGGCCGAATGGCCTACTCCTGCACCTATTTTTCTATGTTTCTAAAGGCAAATGAGATGTGTTTTTAAGTAGTTTATGATTAGAAATCAAATGGAATAGCTTAATATAGCCTACTGTTCAAAACTAGGTGGGAAGGACAAATCTACCAGATTCCCTTACGAAATAATCTGCTATAAGGAATTTATGATAAATAAATCAGGCTCACTGATTCAGAACTTCACACTCAGTTCGGGTTAAGCATGTAAGGCAATCTTCGAATGAAAACTGATCCTGTATTCTGTTCTTTAATGAATTATCTACCTATGCCAATATATGAACCTTAACTGATTCACTGGAAAAATATATTAGAATACATTTTAAATCAAAAAGTCAATTCTAGGTTTGTTGGAATAGTAATAGACCAGCACCGCAAACGTTGCAGGTGTTTTACTGTACTTACAGGGTTACGGTCCCGGAGCTGGCCACTGACCCGACCAATACAAACAACAAGTTGACCCATGCAGCTAGGCATATCACTGGCTTTCAGAAACATTTCAAGAACTGAAATGGGAGGGAGAGGAGCCAGAGGTCGTGGTACATATAGGTACCAATGACATAGGTAGAAAAAGAGAAGAGGTCCTGAAAGGAGAATTTAGGGAGTTAGGAAGAGGGTTAAAGAGAAGGACCGCAAAAGTAACAATCTCAAGATTACTGCCTGTGCCACGCGACACGCGACAGTGAGAGTAGGAATGGAGTGAGGTGGAGGATAAATGCGTGGCTGAGGGACTGGTGCAGAGGGCAGGGATTCAAGTTTCTGGATCATTGGGACCTCTTTTGGGGAAGGTGTGACCTGTACAAAAAGGACGGGTTGCACTTGAACCCGATGGGAACCAATATCCTGGCGGGAAGATTTGCAAAGGCTACTGATGTGACTTTAAACTAGAACGGTTGGGGGGAGGGACTCAAATAGAGAAAGCTGGTAGACAGTGTGTGAGGCTGGAGGCAGAGAAGGGAAGCACTCAGACCCAACATGTTGGGGAGAAAGAAGAAAAAGATAATAAACAGAGAATAAGAGGCGGTGGGTTTTTTAAATGTATATATTTTAATGCTAGGAACATTGTAACAAAGGTGGATGAGCTTAGAGCCTGGATTGACACCTGGAAGTATGATGTTGTGGTGATTAGTGAAACATGGTTGCAGGATGGCTGTGATTGGAAACTAAATATTCCAGGATTTCGTTGCTTCAGGTGTGATAGAATTGGAGGGGCAAGAGGTGGAGGTGTTGCATTGCTTGTTAGGGAAGATATTACAGCAGTGCTTTCTTGGTTCTTCTTGGTTTCTTGGTCCTCCAAAATATTCCAAATGGAATTTAAACTGGAGGTGGTGAAGGGAGGGCTTAAGCCAGAAAGGGTTATTCTTTGGCAGGATAGATTAGAGGGGGCTATTTGGGTGGAACAGAGAAATGGGATAGATGTAGCAACACTTATAGGGGTGTATTATAGACTGCCTAATGGGGAGCGAGAATTGGAAGAGCAAATATGTAAGGAGATAGCAGATATTAGTAGTAAGCACAAGGTAGTGATTGTGGGAGATTTCAATTTTCCACACAAAGACTGGGAAACATATTCTGTAAAAGGGCTGGATGGTTTGGAGTTTGTAAAATGTGTGCAGGATAGATTTTTGCAGCAATACATAGAGGTACCTACTAGAGAAGGGGCAGTGCTAGACCTCCTGTTAGGAAATGAGACAGGTCAGTTGACGGAGGTATGTGTTGGGGAGCACTTCGGGTCCAGTGATCACAATACCATTAGTTTCAATATAATTATGGAGATGGTCAGAACTGGACCAAGGGTTGAGATTTTTGATTGGAGAAAGGCTAACTTTGAGGAGATGCAAAAGGATTTAAAAGGAGTGAAGTGGGACATTTTGTTTTATGGGAAGAATGTAGTAGAGAAATGGAGGGCATTTAAAGGTGAAATTTTAAGAGTACAGAATCTTTATGTCCCTGTTCGGTTGAAAGGAAAGAGTAATAATTGGAAAGAGCCATGGTTTTCAAGGGAAATTGGACACGGTTCGGAAAAAGAGAGAGATCTACAATATTTATAGGCAGCATGGAGTAAATGAGGTGCTTGAGGAGTATAAAGAATGTTAAAAGAATCTTAAGAAATAAATTAGAAAAGCTAAAAGACATGAGGTTGCTTTGGCAAGTAAGGTGAAAGTAAATCCAAAGGGTTTCTACAGCTATATTAATAGCAAAAGGATAACGAGGGATAAAATTGGTCCATTAGAGAGTCAGAGTGGACAGCTATCTGCAGAGCCAAAAGAGATGGGGGAGATATTGAACAATTTCTTTTCTTCGGTATTCACCAAGGAGAAGAATATTGAATTATGTGAGGTAAGGGAAACAAGTAGCATAGCTATGGAAACAATGAGGATCAAAGAAGAGGAAGTACTGACACTTTTGAAAAATATAAAAGTGGATAAGTCTCCAGGTCTTGACAGAATATTCCCTAGGACATTGAGGGAAGTTAGTGTAGAAATAGCAGGGGCTATGACAGAAATATTTCAAATGTCATTAGAAACGGGAATGGTGCCGGAGGATTGGCGTACTGCACATGTTGTTCCATTGTTTAAAAAGGGTTCTAAGAGTAAACCTAGCATTTATAATCCTATTAGTTTGACGTCAGTGGTGGGAAAATTAATGGAAAGGATACAGAGATAATATATATAATCATCTGGATAAACGGTCTGATTAGGAACAGTCAACATGGATTTGTGCCTGGAAGGTCATGTTTGACTAATCTTCTTGAATTTTTTGAACAGGTTACTCGGGAAATTGGTGAGGGTAAAGCAGTAGATGTTGTCTATATGGACTTCAGTAAGGCCTTTGACAAGGTTCCACATGGAAAGTTGGTTAAGAAGGTTCAATTGTTGGGTATTAATAGTGGAGTAGCAAGATGGATTCAACAGTGGCTGAATGGGAGATACCAGAGAGTAATGGTGGATAACTGTTTGTCAGGTTGGAGGCCGGTGACTTGTGGGGTGCCTCAGGGATCTGTGTTGGGTCCACTGTTGTTTGTCATATACATCAATGATCTGGATGATGGTGTGGTGTGAATTGGATCAGTAAGTATGCAGATGATACTAAGATAGGTGGTGTTGTGGATAATGAAGTAGATTTTCAAAGTCTACAGAGAGATTTAGGCCATTTGGAAGAGTGGGCTGAAAGATGACAGATGGAGTTTAATGCTGATAAGTGTGAGGTGCTACATCTTGGCAGGACAAATCAAAATAGGACGTACATGGTAAATGGTGGCGAATTGAGGAATGCAGTTGAACAGAGGGATCTAGGAATAACTGTGCATAGTTCCCTGAAGGTGGAATCTCATGTAGATAGGGTGGTAAAGAAAGCTTTTGGTGTGCTGGCCTTAATAAATCAGAGCATTGAGTATAGAAGTTGGGATGTAATGTTAAAATTGTACAAGGCATTGGTGAGGCCAATTCTGGAATATGGGGTACAATTCTGGTCGCCAAATTATAGGAAAGATGTCAACAAAATAGAGAGAGTACAGAGGAGATTTACTAGAATGTTGCCTGGGTTTCAGCACCTAAGTTACAGAGAAAGGTTGAACAAGATAGGTCTTTATTCTTTGGAGCGCAGAAGGTTAAGGGGGGATTTGATAGAGGTCTAAAATTATGAGAGGGATAGACAGAGTTGACGTGGATAAGCTTTTTCCATTGAGTGTAGGGAAGATTCAAACAAGAGGACATGATTTAAGGATTAAGGGACAAAAGTTTAGGGGCAACATGAGGGGGAACTTCTTTACTCGGAGAGTGGTAGCTGTATGGAATGAGCTTCCAGTGGAAGTGGTGAAGGCAGGTTCGTTTTTATCATTTAAAAATAAATTGGATAGGTATATGGACAGGAAGGGAATGGAGGGTTATGGTCTGAGTGTAGGTAGATGGGACTAGGGGAAAGTAAGTGTTCGGCACGGACTAGAAGGGCCGAGATGGCCTGTTTCCATGCTATAATTGTTATATGGTTATATGATTATACTATGTTACTTTGGAAAATTTAATATACAAAATGAGAAAAATTCAAAAAATTGCCATCCGGGCCAGTCCCTCTTTTCACTGCTATCATTGAACAGAAGGGTCTTGACCCGAAACATCGCTCTTTCCTTCTCTCCAGAGATGCTGCCTGTCCCGCTGAGTTACTCCAGCTTTTTGTGTCTTATCATTGGACAGGAGGTAAAGTCCCACACCAGCAGGTTCAGGAACAGCTACTTTCCTACAACCATCAGGTTCTTGAACCAAATTATACAACCATAATCCTATCTTGACAACAGAACACAAGGGTCCACCTCTTGTACTACTTTGGACATTTTTTTCTATTTGTGTTATTGTGTTTTTGCATCTGGATTTTTGTGTCATCTTCTTTTTAGAATCTTTGTATAAATTTCTTTTGTGCATTTGTCTTATGCCATGTGCCTGTGATGCGGTTGCAAGCAAGATTTTTCATTGTATCTGTACTTCACTGTACTCGTGCACGTAACAATAAGCTTGGACTTGGATTTTAGTACAGGCATAATGGATTGAACGGCAGAGCAGACGCAATGCCCAAATGACTTACTTCAGTTATTTCTTATCATTTGTCAATACAGATTTTAATATCCACTGGAACTTTCCTTTAAAAGGATTAAACATTCTAAAAGCAGACTACATTTTATTAGGATTGATTTCCTTGCTGCCTTAGTTCATCTCATCTGGGATGCAGACACAATCTTTCACTTTGTAAAGTGTTCAGTTGTTTGTGACTAAAATCCAGTTGCCGTGGTTACAGTATATAATAACAGTGCAAACTTATCATAAATGACTAAGAACATTGATCAGAAGAAATTAATTTGTTTTATTTAATTTCTTTAAACAGTAAATTGAATAAAAAGGAGTTGGAAAAGAAAAAGTTTGATCAGGCAATAGGGTGAGTATTTCACTTGCAATCTGCCATTGATAATTCTAATTACACTGTTCCTGACCATGAATTATGACGTCCATGTCCGAGGTGAACTGAATTATAGCTTATGATCTGCAAAAAGAATAACTGTTTAGAACTACAGAGGCTAAGAGCTGGTTGGGTGTTCATCTTTTGGATGTGCCTAGTGGTACAAAGATAAAAAACTAAAACGGATAATTTTACTATTAAAATCAAACAAATTAATTTATTAGTATTATATTCAAGCTGTCACTTGCATATATTATCTATGTTTTTAAATATGGAAGTTAACTATCTTTGTGATTTGTTCTCGTCAACTAGAAATGTATTTATTCAATCAGTCTTTTACCTTGAGGTGGGAGAGAAACTGTTCACCCTATTGGTTTGGTGCACACATTCTCTCCCTTATCATGCTGGTTGTTCCATTTATCACTGGCCTTCAGGATCAGGTCCTGCCCATTCGTTTTTGATGCTTTTTATTGAACAAGCGCTCATTCAGGAACTCTGGTCTTAATGGTCATATTCCTTTTCTATGCTTTATTTTACTAGCTGGGTCATTACAATTTGTTTAATTTGCTGGCTTCTCAGGTATGATCTCGTTCTAGGTAGGAATAGATCGCTGATTTGCATCAAATATATGGGTGATATTAAAACTATATTCACTCAAGCATTGCTGTGGGACCAGAACATGTCCACTATACAAGAAGATCCTGCACCCTATGCCAAATATCATGGCGCAAGGGAATCGCTCATACAAATCTATAGTCATATAGCCTATCCAGCCTCGCCTGACTACTAAAATACATTGTTTCCAAGACACATTCTGGAGAAATTCCTTTGCATTTATTTCACATCCTTCCTATAATGTGATGATCTACACACAGTTCTCCAGCTATGGCCTAATAAGTGTTTTATAAAGTTGTACTAAAAACTCCTGACCCTTGTATACTATACCCTGGTTAATGAAGGCAAGTATCACATATGTTTTCTTCACCACATCATCTACTATGCCTTATTTTCCTGGGTCCAAGAGTTGTACACTAAGGTCCCTCTGTTCCTCAATATTCCCTGAAGCCCTAACTTTCGTTGTCTATATCTAACCCTCATTTGCCCTCCCAAACTAAATGAGCTCACACAAAGCATCACCCTTCAAAGAAGTAGATATTTTATCTCAAACAAGGAACCATATCAGTAAGTTGGTCTCTCACTCCTCAAAATTAAAGATTGGTCAAAGAAATAAATTTCTATCTGACCTGAGAGTGATTTTCTTCCTTCAGCTCAAAATAATTTGCATGTTTTGTCTTTTAAGAGACTGCTTGCATTTAGAAGCCGTGAATGCTATTCTGAGATATAAGCCCTGCTTTGTAATACAGCAGCTATTTCACTTGTTAACAGTTAAGAAGTAATCCATTGCTCAATGTATTAAACATATGATGTTGTTATGTATCTGAACTAAAGCAATTCAAACAAATTCGCTCTGGACAATAAAGAAGCAATGTTTTTTTTCTAACATAATATATATAACAGAATATATTAAGACAACAGTTTAACCATTGTTCATTAATTATAACCATTTAATTCTGTTCATCCACTGATGGAATAAAGTGCATTTCAAAACTGCATTAATTTGGATTTAACTTTCATAATTATTAGTGATTTATTATACAAAGTAAATATGAGGAAAGTGTACGGAATTCATATTTGTAATATATTCATCAATAAACCTTTGCTTAACAAAAGTAATCTCTTTCCTGCAACATTAATATAAAATAAAGCTATCATACTGTAGACACAAAAAGCTGGAGTAACTCAGCGGGACAGGCAGCATCTGACTGAAGAAGGGTCTCGACCCAAAACATCACCCATTCCTTCTCTCCAGAGATGCTGCATGTCCCGCTGAGTTACTCCAGCTTTTTGTGTCTATCTTCAGTTTAAACCAGCATCTGCAGTTCTTTCCAACACACTTCTTCTTCTTCGAGTCCGTTGCAATCTCAGATGTCGTTCTGCCAGTATCTGGCGCAGGTCACAGCTGGTCGGGTCGGTTCAGCCAGGTCCTGGGGGCTGCACTGGGGGGCGTCGTCACACTCCAGTAGGTGGGACATTGTCTGTACTGCTCCACAGCTGCATGTGTCTTCTGCCTGGTAGTTCCATGCTTTCATAAGTGCTTTGCACCTCCCCTGCTCCACTCGTAATCTGTTGAGGGTCTTCCAGGTTGGCCATGGGAGGTCGTGTCCGCTGGCGAGGCATTCGGTCGGAGTGATTCCTCTCTCCATCCAGTCGTGGGCTCGTGTGTTGAGCTGGTTCCATTCATCTTTCCAGATGTTGGTCCTTGCTGTTTCTTTGGTTGTCTGGAGAGGTGGGACTGTCTGCAAGAAACTGGCTCTGGATTTCAGTCGGGGTGGAGGTGCTGTGTGTCCGTGCAGGGGGTGCCTGGTATCGATCTCCTGTGCTCTCCGCTCGTCTTGGGCGACGATGGATCATCTGATATGGGGGGGGGGGGGGGGCAATACCAGCTAGGGCGTAGAGGCACGGGACTGGCGTTGTCTTTATGCATCCCGTGATAATGCGGCAGGTGTCGTTGAGGGCTGTGTCAACCAGTTTGGTGTGGTGGGAGCGGCTCCAGCATGAGCACGCGTATTCAGCTGTGGAGAAGCACAGGGCTAGGGCAGTTGCACGGATATTGTGGTTACCATTTTTACCACATGGAATTTAGAAGGATGAGAGGGTATCTTATTGAAACATATAAGATTATTAAGGGTTTGGACACACTAGAGGCAGGAAACATGTTCCCGATGTTTGGAGAGTCCAGAACCAGGGGCCACAGTTTAAGAATAAGTGGTGAGCCATTTAGAACAGAGATGAGAAAAAGCTTTTTCACACAGAGAGTTGTCAATCTGTTGAATTCTCTACCTCAGAAGGCAGTGGAGGCTAGTGGAGACTCACCCAGCCGCTCAATTCTATCAACATATGACAGTCCCACCATCCCGGGAATTAACCTTGTAAACCTATGCTGCACTCCCTCAATTGCAAGAATATCCTTCCTCCAATTTGGAGACCAAAACTCCACACCATACTCCAGGTGTGGTCTCACTAGGGCCCTGTACAACTGCAGAATAACCTCTTTGCTCCTATACTCAACTACTCTCATTATGAAGGCCAACATGCCATTCGCCTTCTTCACTGCCTGCTGTACCTGCATGCTTACTTTCAGTTACTGCTGAACTCGCTGTACTTCCCCTTTTCCCAACTTGACACCATTCAGATAATAATCTGCCTTCCTGTTTTTGCCACCAAAGTGGATAACCTCACATTTATCCACATTAAACTGCATCTGCCATGTATCTGCCCACTCACCCAACGTGTCCAAGTCACCCTGCAACATAGTATCCTCCTCGCAGTTCACCCTGCCACCCAGCTTTGTGCCTACCCACATCGTTAGGTGTCCTGTTATATTTGTGGCAGTGTCTACAATTCCCACATTGACATCATTAGCCATCTCAAATCCCATAAAATATAAATGGAAGCAAGTTCACCTTGATCCCAAAGGACTGCCTCACAGGAAGAAATAACCGGGTAATTTGCTCTTTGCATCATTACTGCCTCCATTAGATCCATTTGAAAATTCTACCAAAATATATATATTTTTTTAACTATATGCTGAATAGTTTTGTCATATTATTTCAATGTAATCACATTTTTACCTGTGCATTTATTGCTCTCTAACTTACAGGTTTTCATTTGCTATAGTGGGAATTAATATCACTGACCTTGCATACTCTCTGCTTATAAATGGATCATTGAAAACTCATTTGTATAATGTTGCTCCTGAGGCGCCATCCCTTGTCCAATTCCACAAAGTCTTCTGTAAGTTGATTCCGCATATAAACAAGTATCCTTTTCGTGAAGTGATAGCTGTTGAAATGTTGTTTTGGTTTTCCAGCATTAATGTTCCCTGAAAGCTTGGGTATAAATATATAGTAGCAGTTATAGTTTGTTGTTTATCTATTGTTTGAGTTTGGATCCAAATATGCAAAGTCTGGATGCTCTAATCCCTGTTCAGATATACTGTAATTTATAGAACCAGATTGTCAGAACACGTACCCTGATGCAATACTTTTTTTTACTGTAATGTAAGATTATTTTCAATTTATTCAATCACCAGTACTAAACTTGCCAATGTATGCTCTTGCTACAGTTGCTGAAAGCTTGACCTCTTCTTATCCTGTTAATATAACACACCCTGCAACTCAGTAGATCAAATGTTTCACGTTGCCTGGCTTTCATTTTAGGGCTCTAAGTCACTGAATAATTCAAGGTGCATTGTTGTAAATTGCATTGTTTACTGTTCTGTCCACATTTTAACTTTCAAGATGATAAATACTTGTTTTCCCTATGATCATGCAGGCTACCTGATGTACGAGTTTCACAAATTCTGGATTGAAGAGGATCCTCTTGACATAATGGAATTTAATCGTGTTCGAGAGAAGTTCCACAAGCGGATTATAAAGCAACTTCAGAACATGGACATGACCCTGTGCCCTCATTTTGCAGCCTCAGAAAGTCTGATGAATATGTAATCATCCTTCCATTTGTCATATCACTGCCTCACGTCCGTACAAGTCTGTGAGTTGATTTTAAGAAACTGAATTTAAATCACAGCATTGATCACAACCAGCATATCTAATGACCATGGTGACTGTATGCATGCTTTATTTTAAGTATAATACTTCTCTATTTGGAACAGTATAAAGTACTACACATGCTATACATTCACGTGAACAATGGAGATTGTCTCCATAAACATTTGCTCATATTGTGGCAGCATGGAGTGTTACATTTTAATCATTCTAAGAAACTTTTTGCAATGTTTACATGCATAAACTCTCATACACTGCTCCTCTCTCATTCTGCTTTGAAATGTTGTAATCTGTAGTTCTGTAGTCCTTTGATTTAAAAACCTTTAATCATGATTTGCACAAAATTACGAACAATATTTATTGTTGAAGAATGTATTTTGATCAAATAATTTGTGAATATACATAACTACGCACATTAATGGCATTTTATGGAATTTAGCTATATATTTGGTAACTTTAGCATCCCAACAAATATAGATGTGTACGTTTATTGAAATTGTACTTCAGTATGTATAAATTAGAGCAAATATCTTTTTGTTTTGATAGATCTGTTCTTCAAGTTTAGTCGCAAATAGCTCGTACTGTCTGTCAAAAAATCTGAGAGTTATCTGTTCTCAGCATTAAATGTAATTAGCAGTTTGACACTATATGACATTATTAATCTTACTTACTGATTTGCAGACTAGCTTTTGGTGCATGTGAATGTACAGTAGACCACACATTTGTTTCTAAGTGTCTTCCTGGATAATAAACAGGTAGTTTTGTGAATCTATCACACCAGTGCCATATTTACGAACAATGACTGCTTGAAGATTTAATAACCTTTTTTTAAGCATTGTTAATCCCTGCCATGGCATATGTACACATAAATGTATGGTACTGTTTAAGAAGCAATAGATGATGAGTTTATAGTTAAAATATTGTAGTATATGAAGTTCATTAAAGGACCATCACCAAGATGAAAATGTGTTTATTAACACAACAAATATAAAAGTATATATTGTATTTAATTGCAACAGCTTGTCATTTGTGCAGATCATCTTAAAGTTAATGCGTACTTTTTCTTCTCAATCTTTGATTAATTAAGTTGATGGTCCGCAAATTATCCAGAACTTATTTTTAAGCAAGCTGTATACTTTTCATTTTGTATTTTTCATTGGTGTTAGTATTGTAATGAAACAAAAAATACAAGATTTTTAATGTAATACTATAAATGTATTATTCTTTGCTTTAATACCTCACCTCCCTCAAAATATGTGAAGTTTAACATACTTGAGCATACTGGATTTTAATGTTGTTTAATTTAAGTATAGTAATGTCATTATCATAGGATCCTCCAGATTTTGTTAAAGAAAAAAATATTTTTTTGCAATTGTAACTTCTTTGAACATTGCCTTAGTATCTGTAAGGATCACTGTATTAATTGTGCTTGTTTAAACAAAGTATTCTGATTTTTTAAGAACAGCATGAATCATGCATATTTTCACTAATTATCAAATGTATCTGCAGTTAATGAATATCTGAACTTTTGCAAGATAGCTATGTTTGCTTGCCTAAATTTATTTTTTCTCTTCTCTGCAATGAAAAAAATATCTAAAAGGAATATTCCTAAATGCATCCTTTGTAATAAATTTACTTCATAATGCATTTTTTACCTCTTAGATGGAAGAGTAAATATTAAGACTTTTCTCTTCATTTACTAAAAACATGTGGGAAAATGTGAAGGTATCAATTGTGGGAGGAATAATAAAGAAGTATATTGTCCAAATGGTGAGCAATTTCGGAGCTCCAAAATGCAGAGTTCTGTGTCATTCTAAATCTTAAAAGGCTAATATGCAGTTGTGGCATAATTAGGAAAGCTTTAAGAATTACTTATTGCTAGGGAATTGACTATAAATATAGTTTCAGTTACATGCTGCATTGGTATGACAACTTCTGAGTACACTATTGGCCTCCTTATTTACCTAAAGATCTTAATGCAATGGAAACAGTTTGGAGGTATAACATTTTGAGGGGTCTTGATAAAGTATGTGTGCAGAAGATATCACAGAGCTCTGCAATCTTTCACCATTGATATAATATGATGTTTAATTAATCCTGCCAAATGGGCAAGTTCACATCTTCTCACATTTTTAATCAGCGACCCCAATTCTAGATTTTAGATACATAAAAACACTTCTTCCCCGCATCCATCCTGTCAGGTGCGTTTGTCATATCTTTGCCCACTCACTTAACAGATCTATATCCCTTTGCAACTGTCTTGTATCCTTTTCACAGATTATTTTCCTACTTCATATTATTAGCAAATTTGACAACCATGCCTTCATCCAAATCATTTACATAAATTGTAAAATGTAGAGGCCTGAGTACGTGTTCCTTTGGTGCACCACTTGTTACATCTTGCCAGTCAGAATGGACTCAGTTGTGCCTATTCTTTGTTTCCTGTTAGGCAGCCAATCTCTATCTTTGTCAAAGGTACACAAAATTGCTGGGGAAACTCAGCGGGTGCAGCAGCATCTATGGAGCGAAGGAAATAGGCGACGTTTTGGGCCGAAACCCTTCTTCAGACAGCTTGAACACTCTATCTTTGTCAATATGTATTCTACCACATAATGAGCCTTTGCTTTCCACAGTAACCTTTGATGCCGTCTCTTTATCATATGCTTTCTGGAAATCTAATAATAGTATCCGCTGGTTCCCTTTTATCCAATAGCACGTGTTACTACTGCAAAGGATTCCAATAAATTGGTCAGACCTGATCATTCCTTTCACAAAAATATGTTGAATTGCCGTATCAGCTTGAATTTCCTTTAGTGTACTGCTATGACATTGTTAATAAAAGCTTCCAATATTTTCCCTGTGACAGAAGTTAAGTGGCCTGTATTTTCCTGCTTTGTGTTTCTATTTTTGAATAGAACAGTTATATTTGTTATATTCCAATCTAAAGTAATGGTCCCCAAATCTGGAGGATCTTCGAAAATTAAAACAACTACCAATTATTTTTAAACCTTAGGAATGAAGAGCATCTGCATCCAGCAGCTTGTCAGGCAACAGCTGCAACAGTTTGCTCTGGAATAGTTCCCTGGTGATTGTAATTTTCCCGAGTTCCTCCCCTCTCCCCCCATGATTTGCAACTATTTCTTGGATGTTACTGGTAGACACACAAAATACCGGTTCTATTCTTCTGCCATCTCCTTGTTTTCCATTATTAATTCCGCAGGTTCACCTTTTATTTGGACCAATGTTTATTTATCTTCACTTTTCACTTGAAATATATTATTGCTATTTTACTTTTACTGAATAGGCACACTTTACTTGAGTAATGAATATATCTGGTTATGTCACAATTAAAATTAAATACTGCAATAGTTAAGATCTGGCATACCAGCACATTTACAATAGATAATCTACTATCTACTCTTCTAATGTAAGAACAAAGTTCCATTAGAATATCTTTTTAAGGACTGAACTCCTCTAAGTGGTTAGAAATGGGAACATATTCTTGCATAAGTTTAATTTAAAATTATATTTTAAACAATTGAAATAACATTGGTTGTTCTACTTGAGTGGTACTATTGTTTAATGGCAAAATAAAAACTAATACGTTATTAGCTATAAAGGAACAATGAGAAAACTAGAGAATGCAAGGGAAAGGAAAAGAGAACAAAATTCTTGAGAATTACGCCAGTTTACATCATAGATTTCAATTACATAAAATTAAGTACGGTGTCACGCAGGCAGTGGGGTCTCACTCATAAGATAAAACCACTCTTCCCTTTCTGAATAACCACCACCTCAGCAGAAGAGAAATGTAGTTTAAACTTAGTGTCCCTGAATATAGAGCCAGCAGGACAGTTATTTTAAGTTTTTTTCTTTGCCACTACATTTTCCGAGATTTTTTTAAATTGAGAAAATAGAAGGAATAGACATTTTAAAAATAAAGTTTTGTTTATCAGTCAAGGCTCCTTAATTCTAATAATTATTTATTATTGTTTTATTTTATAAAATTGTGGCAGAGTATTGTTGAATAATGTATTAACTTGGATCTTTGGACATGATCACACTTTAAAATTTTTAGTTCATCAGTTGCTTTCCCTTCAAACCTGCAATATTTAAATATGGCTGATCATGTTTGCCGCACATCACCATTTGTGTATATATATAAATAGATCATATATTCTTTAAAGCATCAATTTATTAATTATACGTATATTTTGCACTCAACACCCATTCCCTAAATGTTTAAATAAATATGATGTTTGTGTGTATTTATTCCTGAAGTTCATGAAGTACTATGTTTACTAAGTTATGTGAAAAGGTGTGCATGCATTTGGGTTTCACAGTGTGCAATAGCTTGTTCTAAATGCTTAGGACTTTGTAACAGACTTAAATCTCAGCTTTAATAATGAAAAAGTTAAATATGTTATTCTTGAATTCCGTTTAATCTTTCAAACAGACAAACCATGCCCCCCAAGTTGTACCTATAATCTTTGCTGGACTTTGCTATGTAGAATGTTCTAAAATTGATAGTTCATTATTGAAATAAAAGAATACTACATTTAAATTTTAATTAAAAATGCTGTTTACACTTTTTTCCTCTGCTTCTTTTTAAGGTCTTCAACTAGGTCTATTTTATTGTTTCAATGGCTTTACGTTCATTTTTACTGCAAATGTTATCTATGGTATAATATTTTTGTTAAGTAGAGAAAATATTTTCTCCTGTTAGTGAAAAAAATCAGATCCAAATAATTTTCCAAGAATCTGACTGAAGTACAATAATGTGTATTTCTGTTAGAAGTGCAGCTCTTCACACGTTCCATTAAACCTCTTATTCTAGTGTATCACGGTGATGGGTAAATTTTATGAGATGTGTCCTATGTTATTATTTGAAAAAGAGTAGAGTTATAGTTATACAGCATGAAAACAGACTCTTCAGGCCAATGTCCATGCCGATCAAATCCATTTTGCCTATTTTTGCTCAATATTCTTCTAAACCTTCCTTAACCATGTACTTGTCTAAATGTATTTTAAATCTTGTGATTGTATGGTTCCCAGCAGAACACAAGACAATTCAGCATCGTGATAAGCTCTTAAAGGCACATTTGCCATGTAGGCCATGTAGGCCAAATGCCAGCAACACAAATTGTGGCTGCTGTGAGGCTGCTGTGGAGTGGGGGGGAACTCCATGGTTTACTGCTAGGGAGGCAGAAGTCTTAATCAATTAGATATTTTCCTAGGGAGGTCACGTACATGCAGGCTGCCTTTAAAAGAGCCTCAAAAGAGGTAGCTGACATGGTCTTCTCCAGGAGTCATAATGATGGACCAATGTCATGAGAAATGTTATTAGCTCACAAGAAATGCCACAGTAAGCTGAACACCACTGAAAGTATTGCTCTTTTATACATTCACACTTTGACACAAAGCTGAAGCATACAAATACTGCTATTCTGTCCACAACTCCCACACATCGAACTCTCCTCCGTCATCTCTACCCACACTCACAATTGAACTTTATGATCCTCCATCCCCACACAATCAAGCTGCCAAAGGTGGGATAATGTAAAGGCCCAAGTCGTATATATCAACTTCTTTTAGTTGAAAACATTAACTTCCGGTGGCGCTGTGGTGGAGTAGAGGCACGCGCCAGCTAGCTCTATGCTTAAAACACGACTAAAAACGTGAGGAAAAAAACGGGACTGGCGTGCAGAGAACGCCTGTATTGAGGGTGAGTGACGTCGTCAGACTGCGACTTCGGTGGTTCAATGTCGGTGCGACATACTCCCCCAAAAGGACAGGTAAAGAAACCCGGTAAGACTAAGCCACCGGTGGAAGAAGTAGGCCCGACTGAAGCCTCCGGCTCAATTTTAAAGTCGTCCCAGGAAGACAGTCCAGAAGACAGTCTAAAAAAACTGAAATGGAGGAACTTCGTATTTTTATCTAAAAAAAAACTGCAAGTATAAGAGAAGAACTGAAAAACTTTAAAGAAGAAATTAACTTTAAAGAAGAACTGAAAATTTTTAAAGAAGAAATTTTAAGTTTTAAAGAAGAAATCACTGCTTCTGTTCGTGAAGAATTGTCTATCTGGAAGGAAGAAATGTCTGAAAATCTTAATCAACAAATCGAAGAGGTAAATGATAAAATTAATTAGATGGAATTCAACTTTAACTCTAGGTTGGATCCCATCATCGATACAGTAATTCAACATACTGCAGCCATAACTGAATTAGTCAATTGCCGAAACAAGTGCTGAAACTACAAAAAGACTTCTCTCCGAGAATAAGCGTTTAGCAGATTTATTGAATAAAATGACATAACATGTATTGACTTGGAGGGACGTCAGAGACGTCAGCATTTAAGAATTGTTGGTGTTCAAGAAGGCAAAGAGGGAAATAAAGACCTCCGTGATTTTGCTGCAGACTTATTAAAAATAATTTTAAATTTAGATCAAAAGCCTCTACTAGGTCAGCACACAGAGCACTGAGACGTTGCCCGAGTGCGAGTGCCCCCCCCCCCCCAAGACAACTGATAGTGAAGGTGCAATATGACCATGTTTTGGATGATATTATGAAAAAGATCGCTGGAAATCTCCTATTTGAAGGAGCCAAGATTAGTATATTTAGAGATTATGCTGTAGAGGTCGCCAGTAGGAGAGCGCTTTTCAGTGAGACAAGAGGAATCCTTAAGAAGATACGAAACCTGAGATATGGACTGATGTATCCTGCAATACTGAGAGTCACCTACACGCAGAAGGAACAGTTCTTCACCGATTACAAGGAAGCATTGGAGTTCGCCCAGGACATTGAGAATTCGACTGATGATTGAACAATATTCCCATGATGTCATCATCTTGCAGAGAACAAATGGAACTTTTAATTGTTATACTTAAGGACTAATGAGAGTTGATAATGATAGTCCAGCAAGTTTTCTTGCTATTGACTTACAACCTTTATATTTTAGTACTAATTACTACTAATTATTACTAACTATTATTAACTAGATTTACTTAGAATTAGTTAAAAATATGAACTGTAAATAAGATTTTTTTTTTTTTACATTTGACTAATATTTGATTAATATTTTTTCAGGAGAATAATAATTTTTCATTACTGGATTACAAATCCTTCGGACCTAAAAATGTTTTTTCCCCTCCCCCTTTTATAAATAGTTTTTATTTAAATTTTCTTTTTTACTAAAGCATGTAGCTAGTAATAAAAAATGTTTAAGGCTACGGAAGTCTTCAGATGGTTAGCCACATGGCTATCACTAACTACACTGTAGATGTAGTTTTTTTCTTTTCGTTGCACTCTACTAATCATTTATTTTTTCACTTTCTTTATTCTTTACTTAATTATAACTTTAATATTGAATTTAATCATAAGTTTTATTTAAGGAGATATGTCCGGGAGGAAGACTTATTAGATCTAAAATTCATCTATCTTGTGTTCGGGTGAAATGTCGGGTTTAGTGTGTTGAACCATTTGGTCTTTTATAGACCACCTTACCCATAAGATGCAAGATGTTAATATGAAAATTGGGGGTGAAGGAATTACATTTTGTAGTTGGAACGTTAAGGGTATTAATGAACCAATCAAGAGAGGTAAAGTATTAACACATTTAAAATCACTCAAAGCAGATATAATATTTCTTCAAGAAACTCACCTTAAAAATGAAGCTCAACATAGATTGAAAGCAAAATGGATTGCCAAAACGTATCACTCCTCATTCTCTCATAAGTCCCGAGGGGTTGCAATTCTAATCCGTAAAGCTTTACCTTTTAAACATATATCAACTATCGCGGATATCGATGGTAGATATATTATATTAGTGGGTGAATTATATTTTTTTAAAGTGATTCTTCTTGACGTTTATGGACCAAATTTTGACAGCCCTTTGTTTTTCAAGAAAACACTTAATACTAACCCGGAACTTACACAACATAATTTAATAGCTGGTGGAGATTTAAATTATACATTAGATTCTTATCTAGATAGATCATCAAGACAAAGGAAAATAAAATCCAAGACAAGTGAATTACTAAATTCATACATTAATACTACTAATATCAAAGATGTCTGGAGAATCGAAAACCCATCCGGACGAGAATATTCATTCTACTCACCGGTACATAAAACCTATTCAAGAATAGACTACTTTTTAGTAGACTCTAAACTTATCCCATTTGCTTATAATTCGAAATATCATAATATTTTAATTTTGGATCATGCACCTTTAACATTCATGATTAAACTAAATAGAATGACCGAGAAGCAGACACAATGGAGACTTAACATTCAAATTTTAAATGATAAAGCATGTCACGAATATCTTATTACACAGATCAATATGTTTTTCGAGTCCAATGACTGCCCTGAAACATCTGCCTCCCTTCTCTGGGAAACATTCAAAGCATTTGTCGGAGGAGCATTAATCTCCTCACAAGCCTTTCATAATAAAAAGAATCGTGCTAAACAACAGGTATTGGAAATGGAAATAAGGCAATTAAATATAGAGAATGCGGCCACGCCCTCTATAATAAAAAGCAATAAAATTTCTGCACTTAAATATAAGTTAAACCAAATATATTCAGATCAAATCATAAAACTTTATCAACATACTAAACAACTACACTTTGAATTTGGTGATAAACCACAAAAACTATTAGCTCGTCAACTCCGAAAACTGGATGGGGAAAAAACAATTTATAAAATTAGATCAGATATGGGAGAAATACTAACATTGGCCAAGGATATCAATGACAGATTTTTACAATATTATCAAACACTTTATTCAACCAAAATGACAGAGCGTTCTGCAAGAATGGAATCATTTTTACAGAAATTTAATTTTATAGGTTTAGATCTGAAAGAGAGGGAATTATTAGGTGCTGAAATTATATAATATAGTTATATATATATTTATATAATTCAAATATATATATTATATTATATATTCAAATAGAATAGCTAATGTTGATTTAGCAGTCATCTCGTTAGATGCTGAAAAAGCATTTGATCAGGTGGAATGGCCCTATTTATTTGCGGTGATGGAAAAATTTCAACTGGGCGAGAAGTTCTGCACATGGGTTAAGCTTTTATATACTAACCCAACAGCTAGAATATTGACAAACCAAAAGTTATCACCTAAATTTAATTTATCTAGGGGTTGTAGACAAGGATGCCCGTTATCTCCGTTATTATTCGCCCTTGCTATTGAACCACTGGCAGAAAGTGTTAGAGTTCACCCAGAAATATATGGGTATAATACTAAAGATACATTTCTTTATATGCAGATGATGTATTACTATACATTACAAATCCAGAAATCAGCATTCCAAACTTGTTAAATCTTATAACTCAATTTGGCTCATTTTGGGGATATAGAATTAATTGGAACAAAAGTGAAATTATGCCAATAACGGAACTTAACCTACATACATTGCAACAATCTCCTTTCAAAATAGTCAATGAAAAATGTAAATATCTAGGAATTTATGTGACTAAGAAATATACTTCTTTATTTAAATTTAAATTTCCGCCTTTACTTAATAAACTGCATAAGAATATTCAGTATTGGAAAACACTTCCCATCTCAATGCTCGGTAGAATTTATGCCATAATAATGATTTTTCTTCCGCAACTACTGTACCTTTTTCAATCAATCCCGATATATCTCCCCAAAATTTTTTTTTTCAAAGTTGATTCTATTGTCACAAGTTTTATTTGGAATTATAAGAACCATAGAATAAGTTTTTTTAAATTATGTAAATCCAAGAGGATTAGTTTTACCAAATTGTTTATTTTACTTTTGGGCAGTTAATATTAAAAATATGAACTTCTGGTTGGAAGATATGGATCAGCAACCAGATTGGTTAAAGATGGAAAAGGAAGATTGTTTGCCTTTTGAAATTGGCTCAATTCTGTTAGCTTCCACAAAACTGAATAAAAAACCTATAGTGAAAATCCTATAATATATAGTGGTATACGAATTTGGAAACAATTAAAAAAGACTTTAAAATTGGATAATTTATCACTCTTTCTCCCCATTGTAAATAACCCTTCATTTAAACCCTCTGTGTTGGATAAAGGTTTTGTACAATGGAAAAATTATGGAATTTAAAATGTGGGACATCTTTATAGAAAAGGTATGTTTCTTTCATTTCAGGAGTTACAACAGAATTATGGACTACATTCAAATAATTTCTTTAGATATTTACAACTTAGAGATTATGTTAAATCATATACACAAGAATATAGAACTAGAGAGCCAGAGATTCTTGATGAATGTTTGAATAAACATCCTAATATAGATAAATTAATATCTCAAATTTATAATATTCTTTTAGATAATGAGGTCCCGTCGACGGAATTATATAGACAAGCATGGGAAAAAGAATTAGCTCAACCTATAATTAAAGATAGCAGGGATGAAAGTCTACAACATATACATCAATGCTCGTTAAATGCCAGACATTCTTTAATACAATTTAAAGTACTACATAGACTCTACTTTAAAGCACTACATAGCATATTTTCCAAATATCTCCCCTATCTGTGACAAATGTCAATATTCAGAAACTAATTTAACTCATACTTTTGTAAATTGTATAAAAATTAAAAATTTCTGTACGGATATTTTTTAAATTATTTCTGAAGTTGTTAATATCCAATTGGATCCCGATCCAAAACTAATAATATTAGGAATATCAGAACAAAGCCTAAAACTTACAACAAGCCAAAGAAATTTCCTTGATTATAGTATAATAATTAGAAAAAAAATTAATATTAAAATTTTGGAAAAACCCAACAACCCCCACAATCAAAATGTGGATTATGGAGATGTCGGAGACCTTACATTTGGAAAAAAATAGACTTGTCTTAATTGACAAACCAGAATTATTTGCTAGAATCTCCATTTATTGATTTTCTGAAAGGGTAAATTGGTCCAGCACGGAAGCCTGACTGAAACCTGAATCCAAGATTAGATGAATAGTTATGTTTTATAATTTACGGACCTATCTCCAAAACTGTATTATTGGTAATTTATTCTTTTTTTTTTTTTTCTTTCTATCTATAAAAATGTTTTACAAATAGAAGCTGTGTTAATATGTAATTGATAAACAGAAACATAGAAATAGGTGCAGGAGTAGGCCATTCGGCCTTCGAGCCTGCACCGCCATTCAATATGATCATGGCTGATCATCCAACTCAGTATCCCATCCCTGCCTTCTCTCCATACCCCCCGAATCCTTTAGTCACAAGGGCCACATCTAACTCCCTCTTAAATATAGCCAATGAACTGGCCTCAACTACCTTCTGTGGCAGAGAATTCCACAGATTCACCACTCTTTGTGTAAAAAATGATTTTCTCATCTCGGTCCTAAAAGACTTCCCTCTTATCCTTAAACTGTGACCCCTAGTTCTGGACTTCCCCAACATCGGGAATAATCTTCCTGCATCTAGCCTGTCCAACCCCTAAAGAATTTAGTAAGTTTCTATAAGATCCCCCCTCAATTTTCTAAATTCTAGCATGTACAAGCCGAGTCTATCCAGTCTTTCTTCATATGAAAGTCCTGCCATCCCAGGAATCAGTCTGGTGAACCTTCTCTGTACTCCCTCTATGGCAAGAATGTCTTTCCTCAGATTAGGAGACCAAAACTGTACGCAATACTCCAGGTGTGGTCTCACCAAGACCCTGTACAACTGCAGTAGAACCTCCCTGCTCTTATACTCAAATCCTTTTGCTATGAATGCTAACATACCATTCGCTTTCTTCAATGCCTGCTGCACCTGCATGCCTAGTTTCAATGACTGGTGTACCATGACACCCAGGTCTCGTTGCATCTCCCCTTTTTCTAATCGGCCGCCATTCAGATAATAGTCTACTTTCCTGTTCTTGCCACCAAAGTGGATAACCTCACATTTATCCACATTATACTGCATCTGCCATGCATTTGCCCACTCACCCAACCTATCCAAGTCACCTTGCAGCCTCCGAGCATCTTCATGAACATCTGTGAACAGAGATGCAATTTTCTCAAACAGAAACTAGCTGCAGTCTGACAGGTATGCATTCACCAAATTGACTCTTAGCACGTGGGGGCTGTCCCATGAGAAATCACTGGACCCGAATTCTCTTGAACTTAGAAAAACAAGCACTGATTTCATCAAAGCACAGAAATTTCTGACAAGGTTTTATAGGGAGATTGCACGTAAGGTCATCGGGTCAAAGGGCGTGATGCATCGAGCAGCTTAATCTGTCTGGAGGACATGGCAGCTTCCGGCTTGCACTGTTAACACACGAAACACGTACTTTCTTACCCATAAGATGCAAGATGTTAATATGAAAATTGGGGGTGAAGGAATTACATTTTGTAGTTGGAACGTTAAGGGTATTAATGAACCAATCAAGAGAGGTAAAGTATTAACACATTTAAAATCACTCAAAGCAGATATAATATTTCTTCAAGAAACTCACCTTAAAAATGAAGCTCAACATAGATTGAAAGCAAAATGGATTGCCAAAACGTATCACTCCTCATTCTCTCATAAGTCCCGAGGGGTTGCAATTCTAATCCGTAAAGCTATACCTTTTAAACATATATCAACTATCGCGGATATCGATGGTAGATATATTATATTAGTGGGTGAATTATATTTTTTTAAAGTGATTCTTCTTGACGTTTATGGACCAAATTTTGACAGCCCTTTGTTTTTCAAGAAAACACTTAATACTAACCCGGAACTTACACAACATAATTTAATAGCTGGTGGAGATTTAAATTATACATTAGATTCTTATCTAGGTAGATCATCAAGACAAAGGAAAATAAAATCCAAGACAAGTGAATTACTAAATTCATACATTAATACTACTAATATCAAAGATGTCTGGAGAATCGAAAACCCATCCGGACGAGAATATTCATTCTACTCACCGGTACATAAAACCTATTCAAGAATAGACTACTTTTTAGTAGACTCTAAACTTATCCCATTTGCTTATAATTCGAAATATCATAATATTTTAATTTTGGATCATGCACCTTTAACATTCATGATTAAACTAAATAGAATGACCGAGAAGCAGACACAATGGAGACTTAACATTCAAATTTTAAATGATAAAGCATGTCACGAATATCTTATTACACAGATCAATATGTTTTTCGAGTCCAATGACTGCCCTGAAACATCTGCCTCCCTTCTCTGGGAAACATTCAAAGCATTTGTCGGAGGAGCATTAATCTCCTCACAAGCCTTTCATAATAAAAAGAATCGTGCTAAACAACAGGTATTGGAAATGGAAATAAGGCAATTAAATATAGAGAATGCGGCCACGCCCTCTATAATAAAAAGCAATAAAATTTCTGCACTTAAATATAAGTTAAACCAAATATATTCAGATCAAATCATAAAACTTTATCAACATACTAAACAACTACACTTTGAATTTGGTGATAAACCACAAAAACTATTAGCTCGTCAACTCCGAAAACTGGATGGGGAAAAAACAATTTATAAAATTAGATCAGATATGGGAGAAATACTAACATTGGCCAAGGATATCAATGACAGATTTTTACAATATTATCAAACACTTTATTCAACCAAAACGACAGAGCGTTCTGCAAGAATGGAATCATTTTTACAGAAATTTAATTTTATAGGTTTAGATTATTAGGTGCTGAAATTATATAATATAGTTATATATATATTTATATAATTCAAATATATATATTATATTATATATTCAAATAGAATAGCTAATGTTGATTTAGCAGTCATCTCGTTAGATGCTGAAAAAGCATTTGATCAGGTGGAATGGCCCTATTTATTTGCGGTGATGGAAAAATTTCAACTGGGCGAGAAGTTCTGCACATGGGTTAAGCTTTTATATACTAACCCAACAGCTAGAATATTGACAAACCAAAAGTTATCACCTAAATTTAATTTATCTAGGGGTTGTAGACAAGGATGCCCGTTATCTCCGTTATTATTCGCCCTTGCTATTGAACCACTGGCAGAAAGTGTTAGAGTTCACCCAGAAATATATGGGTATAATACTAAAGATACATTTCTTTATATGCAGATGATGTATTACTATACATTACAAATCCAGAAATCAGCATTCCAAACTTGTTAAATCTTATAACTCAATTTGGCTCATTTTGGGGATATAGAATTAATTGGAACAAAAGTGAAATTATGCCAATAACGGAACTTAACCTACATACATTGCAACAATCTCCTTTCAAAATAGTCAATGAAAAATGTAAATATCTAGGAATTTATGTGACTAAGAAATATACTTCTTTATTTAAATTTAAATTTCCGCCTTTACTTAATAAACTGCATAAGAATATTCAGTATTGGAAAACACTTCCCATCTCAATGCTCGGTAGAATTTATGCCATAATAATGATTTTTCTTCCGCAACTACTGTACCTTTTTCAATCAATCCCGATATATCTCCCCAAAATTTTTTTTTTCAAAGTTGATTCTATTGTCACAAGTTTTATTTGGAATTATAAGAACCATAGAATAAGTTTTTTTAAATTATGTAAATCCAAGAGGATTAGTTTTACCAAATTGTTTATTTTACTTTTGGGCAGTTAATATTAAAAATATGAACTTCTGGTTGGAAGATATGGATCAGCAACCAGATTGGTTAAAGATGGAAAAGGAAGATTGTTTGCCTTTTGAAATTGGCTCAATTCTGTTAGCTTCCACAAAACTGAATAAAAAACCTATAGTGAAAATCCTATAATATATAGTGGTATACGAATTTGGAAACAATTAAAAAAGACTTTAAAATTGGATAATTTATCACTCTTTCTCCCCATTGTAAATAACCCTTCATTTAAACCCTCTGTGTTGGATAAAGGTTTTGTACAATGGAAAAATTATGGAATTTAAAATGTGGGACATCTTTATAGAAAAGGTATGTTTCTTTCATTTCAGGAGTTACAACAGAATTATGGACTACATTCAAATAATTTCTTTAGATATTTACAACTTAGAGATTATGTTAAATCATATACACAAGAATATAGAACTAGAGAGCCAGAGATTCTTGATGAATGTTTGAATAAACATCCTAATATAGATAAATTAATATCTCAAATTTATAATATTCTTTTAGATAATGAGGTCCCGTCGACGGAATTATATAGACAAGCATGGGAAAAAGAATTAGCTCAACCTATAATTAAAGATAGCAGGGATGAAAGTCTACAACATATACATCAATGCTCGTTAAATGCCAGACATTCTTTAATACAATTTAAAGTACTACATAGACTCTACTTTAAAGCACTACATAGCATATTTTCCAAATATCTCCCCTATCTGTGACAAATGTCAATATTCAGAAACTAATTTAACTCATACTTTTGTAAATTGTATAAAAATTAAAAATTTCTGTACGGATATTTTTTAAATTATTTCTGAAGTTGTTAATATCCAATTGGATCCCGATCCAAAACTAATAATATTAGGAATATCAGAACAAAGCCTAAAACTTACAACAAGCCAAAGAAATTTCCTTGATTATAGTATAATAATTAGAAAAAAAATTAATATTAAAATTTTGGAAAAACCCAACAACCCCCACAATCAAAATGTGGATTATGGAGATGTCGGAGACCTTACATTTGGAAAAAAATAGACTTGTCTTAATTGACAAACCAGAATTATTTGCTAGAATCTCCATTTATTGATTTTCTGAAAGGGTAAATTGGTCCAGCACGGAAGCCTGACTGAAACCTGAATCCAAGATTAGATGAATAGTTATGTTTTATAATTTACGGACCTATCTCCAAAACTGTATTATTGGTAATTTATTCTTTTTTTTTTTTTTCTTTCTATCTATAAAAATGTTTTACAAATAGAAGCTGTGTTAATATGTAATTGATAAACAGAAACATAGAAATAGGTGCAGGAGTAGGCCATTCGGCCTTCGAGCCTGCACCGCCATTCAATATGATCATGGCTGATCATCCAACTCAGTATCCCATCCCTGCCTTCTCTCCATACCCCCCGAATCCTTTAGTCACAAGGGCCACATCTAACTACCTCTTAAATATAGCCAATGAACTGGCTTCAACTACCTTCTGTGGCAGAGAATTCCACAGATTCACCACTCTCTGTGTAAAAAATGATTTTCTCATCTCGGTCCTAAAAGACTCCCCTCTTATCCTTAAACTGTGACCCCTAGTTCTGGACTTCCCCAACATCGGGAATAATCTTCCTGCATCTAGCCTGTTCAACCCCTTAAGAATTTTGTAAGTTTCTATAAGATCCCCCCTCAATTTTCTAAATTCTAGCATGTACAAGCGGAGTCTATCCAGTCTTTCTTCATATGAAAGTCCTGCCATCCCAGGAATCAGTCTGGTGAACCTTCTCTGTACTCCCTCTATGGCAAGAATGTCTTTCCTCAGATTAGGATACCAAAACTGTACGCAATACTCCAGGTGTGGTCTCACCAAGACCCTGTACAACTGCAGTAGATCCTCCCTGCTCTTATACTCAAATCCTTTTGCTATGAATGCTAACATACCATTTGCTTTCTTCACTGCCTGCTGCACCTGCATGCCTACTTTCAATGACTGGTGTACCATGACACCCAGGTCTCGTTGCATCTCCCCTTTTTCTAATCGGCCGCCATTCAGATAATAGTCTACTTTCCTGTTCTTGCCACCAAAGTGGATAACCTCACATTTATCCACATTATACTGCATCTGCCATGCATTTGCCCACTCACCCAACCTATCCAAGTCACCTTGCAGCCTCCGAGCATCTTCATGAACATCTGTGAACAGAGATGCAATTTTCTCAAACAGAAACTAGCTGCAGTCTGACAGGTATGCATTCACCAAATTGACTCTTAGCACGTGGGGGCTGTCCCATGAGAAATCACTGGACCCGAATTCTCTTGAACTTAGAAAAACAAGCACTGATTTCATCAAAGCACAGAAATTTCTGACAAGGTTTTATAGGGAGATTGCACGTAAGGTCATCGGGTCAAAGGGCGTGATGCATCGAGCAGCTTAATCTGTCTGGAGGACATGGCAGCTTCCGGCTTGCACTGTTAACACACGAAACACGTACTTTCTTACCCATAAGATGCAAGATGTTAATATGAAAATTGGGGGTGAAGGAATTACATTTTGTAGTTGGAACGTTAAGGGTATTAATGAACCAATCAAGAGAGGTAAAGTATTAACACATTTAAAATCACTCAAAGCAGATATAATATTTCTTCAAGAAACTCACCTTAAAAATGAAGCTCAACATAGATTGAAAGCAAAATGGATTGCCAAAACGTATCATTCCTCATTCTCTCATAAGTCCCGAGGGGTTGCAATTCTAATCCGTAAAGCTATACCTTTTAAACATATATCAACTATCGCGGATATCGATGGTAGATATATTATATTAGTGGGTGAATTATATTTTTTTAAAGTGATTCTTCTTGACGTTTATGGACCAAATTTTGACAGCCCTTTGTTTTTCAAGAAAACACTTAATACTAACCCGGAACTTACACAACATAATTTAATAGCTGGTGGAGATTTAAATTATACATTAGATTCTTATCTAGATAGATCATCAAGACAAAGGAAAATAAAATCCAAGACAAGTGAATTACTAAATTCATACATTAATACTACTAATATCAAAGATGTCTGGAGAATCGAAAACCCATCCGGACGAGAATATTCATTCTACTCACCGGTACATAAAACCTATTCAAGAATAGACTACTTTTTAGTAGACTCTAAACTTATCCCATTTGCTTATAATTCGAAATATCATAATATTTTAATTTTGGATCATGCACCTTTAACATTCATGATTAAACTAAATAGAATGACCGAGAAGCAGACACAATGGAGACTTAACATTCAAATTTTAAATGATAAAGCATGTCACGAATATCTTATTACACAGATCAATATGTTTTTCGAGTCCAATGACTGCCCTGAAACATCTGCCTCCCTTCTCTGGGAAACATTCAAAGCATTTGTCGGAGGAGCATTAATCTCCTCACAAGCCTTTCATAATAAAAAGAATCGTGCTAAACAACAGGTATTGGAAATGGAAATAAGGCAATTAAATATAGAGAATGCGGCCACGCCCTCTATAATAAAAAGCAATAAAATTTCTGCACTTAAATATAAGTTAAACCAAATATATTCAGATCAAATCATAAAACTTTATCAACATACTAAACAACTACACTTTGAATTTGGTGATAAACCACAAAAACTATTAGCTCGTCAACTCCGAAAACTGGATGGGGAAAAAACAATTTATAAAATTAGATCAGATATGGGAGAAATACTAACATTGGCCAAGGATATCAATGACAGATTTTTACAATATTATCAAACACTTTATTCAACCAAAACGACAGAGCGTTCTGCAAGAATGGAATCATTTTTACAGAAATTTAATTTTATAGGTTTAGATCTGAAAGAGAGGGAATTATTAGGTGCTGAAATTATATAATATAGTTATATATATATTTATATAATTCAAATATATATATTATATTATATATTCAAATAGAATAGCTAATGTTGATTTAGCAGTCATCTCGTTAGATGCTGAAAAAGCATTTGATCAGGTGGAATGGCCCTATTTATTTGCGGTGATGGAAAAATTTCAACTGGGCGAGAAGTTCTGCACATGGGTTAAGCTTTTATATACTAACCCAACAGCTAGAATATTGACAAACCAAAAGTTATCACCTAAATTTAATTTATCTAGGGGTTGTAGACAAGGATGCCCGTTATCTCCGTTATTATTCGCCCTTGCTATTGAACCACTGGCAGAAAGTGTTAGAGTTCACCCAGAAATATATGGGTATAATACTAAATATACATTTCTTTATATGCAATGATGTGTTACTATACATTACAAATCCAGAAATCAGCATTCCAAACTTGTTAAATCTTATAACTCAATTTGGCTCATTTTGGGGATATAGAATTAATTGGAACAAAAGTGAAATTATGCCAATAACGGAACTTAACCTACATACATTGCAACAATCTCCTTTCAAAATAGTCAATGAAAAATGTAAATATCTAGGAATTTATGTGACTAAGAAATATACTTCTTTATTTAAATTTAAATTTCCGCCTTTACTTAATAAACTGCATAAGAATATTCAGTATTGGAAAACACTTCCCATCTCAATGCTCGGTAGAATTTATGCCATAATAATGATTTTTCTTCCGCAACTACTGTACCTTTTTCAATCAATCCCGATATATCTCCCCAAAATTTTTTTTTTCAAAGTTGATTCTATTGTCACAAGTTTTATTTGGAATTATAAGAACCATAGAATAAGTTTTTTTAAATTATGTAAATCCAAGAGGATTAGTTTTACCAAATTGTTTATTTTACTTTTGGGCAGTTAATATTAAAAATATGAACTTCTGGTTGGAAGATATGGATCAGCAACCAGATTGGTTAAAGATGGAAAAGGAAGATTGTTTGCCTTTTGAAATTGGCTCAATTCTGTTAGCTTCCACAAAACTGAATAAAAAACCTATAGTGAAAATCCTATAATATATAGTGGTATACGAATTTGGAAACAATTAAAAAAGACTTTAAAATTGGATAATTTATCACTCTTTCTCCCCATTGTAAATAACCCTTCATTTAAACCCTCTGTGTTGGATAAAGGTTTTGTACAATGGAAAAATTATGGAATTTAAAATGTGGGACATCTTTATAGAAAAGGTATGTTTCTTTCATTTCAGGAGTTACAACAGAATTATGGACTACATTCAAATAATTTCTTTAGATATTTACAACTTAGAGATTATGTTAAATCATATACACAAGAATATAGAACTAGAGAGCCAGAGATTCTTGATGAATGTTTGAATAAACATCCTAATATAGATAAATTAATATCTCAAATTTATAATATTCTTTTAGATAATGAGGTCCCGTCGACGGAATTATATAGACAAGCATGGGAAAAAGAATTAGCTCAACCTATAATTAAAGATAGCAGGGATGAAAGTCTACAACATATACATCAATGCTCGTTAAATGCCAGACATTCTTTAATACAATTTAAAGTACTACATAGACTCTACTTTAAAGCACTACATAGCATATTTTCCAAATATCTCCCCTATCTGTGACAAATGTCAATATTCAGAAACTAATTTAACTCATACTTTTGTAAATTGTATAAAAATTAAAAATTTCTGTACGGATATTTTAAAAATTATTTCTGAAGTTGTTAATATCCAATTGGATCCCGATCCAAAACTAATAATATTAGGAATATCAGAACAAAGCCTAAAACTTACAACAAGCCAAAGAAATTTCCTTGATTATAGTATAATAATTAGAAAAAAAATTAATATTAAAATTTTGGAAAAACCCAACAACCCCCACAATCAAAATGTGGATTATGGAGATGTCGGAGACCTTACATTTGGAAAAAAATAGACTTGTCTTAATTGACAAACCAGAATTATTTGCTAGAATCTCCATTTATTGATTTTCTGAAAGGGTAAATTGGTCCAGCACGGAAGCCCGACTGAAACCTGAATCCAAGATTAGATGAATAGTTATGTTTTATAATTTACGGACCTATCTCCAAAACTGTATTATTGGTAATTTATTCTTTTTTTTTTTTTTCTTTCTATCTATAAAAAATTTTTACAAATAGAAGCTGTGTTAATATGTAATTGATAAACAGAAACATAGAAATAGGTGCAGGAGTAGGCCATTCGGCCTTCGAGCCTGCACCGCCATTCAATATGATCATGGCTGATCATCCAACTCAGTATCCCATCCCTGCCTTCTCTCCATACCCCCCGATTCCTTTAGTCACAAGGGCCACATCTAACTCCCTCTTAAATATAGCCAATGAACTGGCCTCAACTACCTTCTGTGGCAGAGAATTCCACAGATTCACCACTCTTTGTGTAAAAAATGATTTTCTCATCTCGGTCCTAAAAGACTTCCCTCTTATCCTTAAACTGTGACCCCTAGTTCTGGACTTCCCCAACATCGGGAATAATCTTCCTGCATCTAGCCTGTCCAACCCCTAAAGAATTTAGTAAGTTTCTATAAGATCCCCCCTCAATTTTCTAAATTCTAGCATGTACAAGCCGAGTCTATCCAGTCTTTCTTCATATGAAAGTCCTGCCATCCCAGGAATCAGTCTGGTGAACCTTCTCTGTACTCCCTCTATGGCAAGAATGTCTTTCCTCAGATTAGGAGACCAAAACTGTACGCAATACTCCAGGTGTGGTCTCACCAAGACCCTGTACAACTGCAGTAGAACCTCCCTGCTCTTATACTCAAATCCTTTTGCTATGAATGCTAACATACCATTCGCTTTCTTCAATGCCTGCTGCACCTGCATGCCTAGTTTCAATGACTGGTGTACCATGACACCCAGGTCTCGTTGCATCTCCCCTTTTTCTAATCGGCCGCCATTCAGATAATAGTCTACTTTCCTGTTCTTGCCACCAAAGTGGATAACCTCACATTTATCCACATTATACTGCATCTGCCATGCATTTGCCCACTCACCCAACCTATCCAAGTCACCTTGCAGCCTCCGAGCATCTTCATGAACATCTGTGAACAGAGATGCAATTTTCTCAAACAGAAACTAGCTGCAGTCTGACAGGTATGCATTCACCAAATTGACTCTTAGCACGTGGGGGCTGTCCCATGAGAAATCACTGGACCCGAATTCTCTTGAACTTAGAAAAACAAGCACTGATTTCATCAAAGCACAGAAATTTCTGACAAGGTTTTATAGGGAGATTGCACGTAAGGTCATCGGGTCAAAGGGCGTGATGCATCGAGCAGCTTAATCTGTCTGGAGGACATGGCAGCTTCCGGCTTGCACTGTTAACACACGAAACACGTACTTTCTTACCTGTTAAAAACTGCCGAAATGGTCAATTTTTGCACTGTAAATAATTGTGTAGGGTGACTGAACCAAATGCTCTAGTATCTTTGCTCTGAACCCGAGCACCAAGGTGTAAACGGCTGAAGGAGCGCATCCCTCGGGACAGCCCCCACTCTCCCCCTGGGGTCAGCGCTGTCCGGCCACGGCCGCCCTCTGCCCCGTCTCCCCCTGTGGGCCGCACTGTCATGGGCAGTGGGACGGCAGCACACACACACGGGGCTGGTTGGAGCGGGGCTGCGGCTCCGGGCAGCGGACACACGGGGATGAAAACCCAGCAACGTCCCTGTCAACTGCAGCAGAGTTGGGGACAGTCTGGTCCCTCCGTCCACCCAGTCACTGACCGCGCTGCACAGGCACCCCAACACCCCTGAACACCCCCCAACCACCCCACCCCCACCACCCCTCAACCTCCACCCCCCCCCCCCACCACCCCTCAACCTCCCCCCCCCCCAACCCCCACCACCCCTCAACCTCCACCCCCCCCACCACCCCTCAACCTCCCCCCCCCCCCAACCCCCACCCTCCCCTCGACCACCTGGCAACGTTCCCGTCAACTGCAGCAGAGTTGGGGATGGTCTGGTCCCTCCTCCCACCCAGAGTCACTGACTGCGCTGCACAGGCACCCCGACACCCGAGGGGGGAGCGGGGGTGGAAGAGAGGCCGGGGGGGAAGAGAGGCCGGGGGGGAAGAGAGGCCGGGGGGGGAAGAGAGGCCGGGGGGGAAGAGAGGCCGGGGGGGAAGAGAGTGAGGCCGGGGGGAGGGGGAGAAAGAGGCCGGGGGGGGGGGGGGGGGAAGAGCTGACCGAGGAGCTGAAAGCGCCGAGAGAAAGCGCCAAGAGAAAGCGACCAGAGAGAAAGCAATCCCTGAGAAAGCGACCCCGAGAGAAAACGATCCTCGAGAGAAAGCGACCCCCAAGCGTCTTTTGAATAACGGGGGTGAGGAGGGAGAGGTGGGGGGAGGGGGGGAGAGGTGGGGAGGAGGGAGAGGTGGGGAGGGGGGGTGAGAGGGCTGCGTCTTTTGAATAATGGGGGGAGGAGGGAGAGGTGGGGGGGGGGTGTGACGTCACTCACAGCTCGTGGAAGAGGGCAGGCACGCAGAACCATTGTGACATCAACGAAATAGTTTTTTTAATTTCAAGGTTTTGTCAGATTTTTGAACATTTTCCATAATAACTCGAGAAATAAAGCATGAGTCTTTCAGATAAGGTGTTTTTGGACTCCAGGGGGAAAAATCGCTACCGGAATATGTAAAAATTTTACCGTTAACGCGTCGTTTTTTCGAGAAGATGTGATTATACACAAACACACACAAATAAATACACATCCAAGATCAGAGTTTTGGTTATATATAGATATTTGCGAGCACCATCTTCTCCACATACAAGCAAATTCAAAATACCACTGCAGCGCCATCTAATTCCATCATTATATGGACAATACATTTCCATCCACAGATGCTGCTCGACCTGCTGAGTTCCTCCAACGTACACAAAATTGCTGGGGAAACTCAGCGGGTGCAGCAGCATCTATGGAGCAAAGGAAATAGGCGACGTTTCGGGCCGAACCCCTTCTTCAGTTCCTCCAACAGTTTGTTGCTCTGGATTCCAGCATTTGCAATCTTTTGTGTCTCCATTTGATGCTGTATAAAGTACTATTAATGAAGATTATGATTCACACCTTGGGGGGATGATACAATCTCAGGTTTTCCTGGGCAGCTCCCTCAGTACGACCAACCACACACTCTTGCTATCATCACAATCCACACCGCTCCCAGTTTGCCGGTCGGATTCATTTCTGTTGCATTAGTTAAAGATATACCTATGAACCAAGGTTGTCTTTGGTTGCACCAACAACTTCACTCTTTTTTTTGCCCTAATACTGGGATTATTTATTGAATTTTTCCTTATTATATATTATCCATGTGTATCGTATTCACAGACGTTGTGCTGCTGCAAGTAGGAATGTCATTGGTCCTTTGTCGGTACAATTCTCTGACAATTAGAGTAGACCCAAGGAGCGGCAGATGCTGGTTTACAGAAGTACACACAATGTAACTCAGTGGGTCAATCAACATCTCTAGAGAACTTTTCACTGTACCTCGGTACACATAACAATAAACTAAACTCAACGTAGATATTAAACAGCCATGAGTCTTGATTTAAGCCTACATGAGCAAATGATACTAAGACAAGGCCTCTGCGTTAGCGAGAGGAAGGGTAATCTAGTGACAGCAACCCAAATCTGCAGTCTCCGGAATATAATCAGACATTAAAGTGCGGTGCAGATACTATAACCTTGCACTCGTTAAGTAACAGCCATGGCCCTCATCACCAGCCCACTTGCCAGGCAGCGGCTGCACCTTCTATCTGTCCTCAAGATGGCGCCTGCCATCGTCACAGCCGCCCTGGGCGCTGCGCACCCGCTTTGGTCGCTATGGCAGTGAGAGCCGCAGCGGTGAGGGCGGCGTCGTGCGGTGAGTATCAGGCAGAACATGAAATGCTTCATCCATTTATATTGGAGGTATCACATCAAACATGCGGACATTGACGCCGCGAAATAAAGCCGGGAGGTGCGGGTTTGAGTGGCGAGGTACCCGGGGAGTGAGCGGCCGCAGCCCTGGCGCAAGATGAAGGGATGCGAGGGAATTAACGCAGCCATCGCCTGCGTGTGGCCCCTTGAACGTCTCCGAAATATAGAACTGGTTTAGAGCTTTGGTGAAAATTCAGAGCGTTTGTTCTTCCTCGAATTTTGCGTCCGATGTACATCGAGGTAAAATGAGAGTTTCCCAGTCTTACTTAAAGACTGCGTAGGGGGGTTGGAGGGGGATATCCAAGTTAAAAGCTGCGGTTTGCTGGAGGATCAGACAGCATCTGGTGCAGAATGGAAGGGGGACGTTTCCTCCATCTGTGCTCTTGGTGTTTTATTTTGGTATTCGGGCCTAACCCTATCCACAATGGATATTTGCACTGTAATCCTGTTTTGTCATTTAAATACTTGAATAAGACAAGTAAATAAACCTTTACCGCTATTTTATTTATTGAAACAATGGCGATACGTGCAGAATTAAGCTATTGAAAAATCAGGACCAATAGGCAATACAGTTGGAATGATGGAACTTCCCAGTTGCCATCGAATCCAGTATTAGTCGTTTTTGTTTTATCTTTCAGTTGGTGGGTGTGTTTGTATGTTGAGCGTTGTCACTTAAGTAAGCAAAACCGCTGGGTTTTATTTTTAAACACATTCGTTTAGTTCATTTCTAAATTACTTGTGAAAGGAACGTATAAATATCGCTGCCTCTAGATTACGATAGTGTTAGCGAATCAATGTTGTCAAAAAGCAGTAACTAGTGAAATATTCATTTCCTTTTCTATGATTTCAAGATTAAAATACTAATCAGCATTTATTTTTCAGAGTAATGTTAGTATTGCAGAAGAACACATTATGTAGCCAGTGAGAGGAAAAATAATATGATTATTACGGCCATAACCCTTGCACAAACTAAAGTTGATCTGATTGGTTCTTCTCGAGTAAGATTACTGCCTATTTCAGTGTGTGACCAAGCATTTATTGTAAGAAACAAGGTGACCATACAACCCAATTTTGTTTTGTTTGAACTCCCTAATTATGAATATTCAGTCGACATGCAAATAAATGAATACAATTAAAATTAAAATTTCAACAGTACACAAAATACCTATTTCTATATGGCCAAACATTTCCTTCACATTATTAGTGACCTGAATGGGTATGATTTTTATTATCTCTACATAACTTGCAATGGATTTTCTAATATGCTGATTCTCCCTTATCACTGCCATGAAAGGCAAAAAATAGGACAAGTAATTCAGGTTCACCAAGAATATATTAAATTGAACAATCTAAGAAAAGATTTTTAGTACATAACATAAGTGAGGCTCTTCAGTAGTGTAGTATATTTACGATGGAGTAACTAAACAAAAGGGGGCAAAGAGAAATATCAATGGCAGACAAGATGGTAATGGCAAGTCACTATATAAGTATAGTAAGAAAAGAGGGCAACCAGAGAAAGTGAAGGATCTATTTAAAGAGGCAATCTATTTGTGGAGTCAAAAAATATGGGTGACTGATTAAATGAAAACCTCATTTTTATTCACCTACGGAGATGCACATTGGAGTTGTAGATTTCAGAGAGGAGTATGGGATATTCCAAAGCATGCTAGCATTTTTAAAAGGAGATGCAATAAATGTTTTCGAAATCATAAAGGAGGATAAATCCTTAGGGCCCAATAAGACTACCCCAGACTGTTTTAGGAGAGATGATTGCCATGACTGATTTACATTTTTTTTGCCAGATAGCTGAAGGACAGCAATGCAGGGATATGTGAGGTAATTACAGGCCAGTGCATTTAATGTCTGTAGGAAATGTAATGGAAATAATTCAGAGGAACAGGTGCATGTGACAATGAATGGAACTTGAACTTGAATCTCAAATGGCAAGACGGCGGTTAATTAGGGAAAGTCAGCATAGCTTTGTTGTGAGATACCATCAAAATAATTTGATTGACTATATTTCTTCAAAAGATTTACATTGCTGTGCAGCCAGGTACACTTCAATAAGCTCTTTGACATGGTCCCAAGGCTAGTCCAAATGGTTCAAATCCATTGGATCCAAGGTTAATGTGTTTTGTTAGTTAGGTGTATGTGTCCGGGCTTTCCTTCATGTGCTTGAATGAATCCATGAAAAAGTTACTTGAGCCTCAGCTAATTACTGCATGTGAGGATCTTCCTCGACAATATGTTTCACTGAACACTTGTACTTGGTCCAAATGGCCTCCTGGATCCCCTGGTTGCATTTTAACTCCTCTTCCCATTCCCATATTAATCTTTGTGTCCTGGGATCTATTCCAATGCCAGAGTGAGGTGAACAGCACCTCGTATTGCACCAACAATATGAATATTAAATTCTTCAATTTTCTCCAATTCTCCAAAACCAGTCCCCCCCATCCCTCCTTTCTCCTGTGCCACACTTGGACTTGCACCTATTTCTCCCCTCATGCTCCTCTTCCACTTACATTCCTTCCTCTAGGTTCAATTCTTTCGATCACACCTTCTGTCTTTTAATCTCTGGCCTTTGTCCAACCATCTGTCTATCAAAAATACTACTATCTGTATCCATCTATTACTTGCCAGGCTTTGTCGTGCCCCTCCTCGCTTCTTGCTTTTTTTTCTTCCCCCCACCCACCCCCCACAATGATCAGTCCAAAGAAGGGTCCCTACCCGAAAGGTCACCTATCCATGTTCTCCAGGGGTGCTGACTCACCTGCTGTGTGACTCAAGCACTTTTTTTAGTTTCTTAGCCAGGTGAAATCACATTAATCTGAAATGTTAATTAAGTTTATCTGTCCACAGGTGCTATTTAGTGCTATGTATCTCCTGCATTTTCTATTTTTGCTCATGAACTTCTTGAGAGTATTTTTTCAGATATAATTTATGAAATGTTTTATCTTTACAGATTAGAGAAGTAAACCTAGTCAATCATGGATTCCGTTTCTAGGGCTGTTTGCAATGGAGCGACTGAAAAGAAAAACGTTTCTCTGCTGGCTGAGACTCATGGAAAGCAGGTTTTGAATGTGCTTCAGAACTTCCGGGAGCAAAACGTATTCTTTGATTTCACTATATTTGTCAAAGGAGAAAAGTTCCCATGCCATAGGTGTATTCTTGCTGCATGTAGTGACTTCTTCAGGTAAATTTAAAGAGACATCGTTGGAATACTACTTGTATTATTAACTACAATATATGCTTATCAAAGGTAGACAAAAATGCTGGAAGAACTCAGCGGGTGAGGCAGCATAGGCGAAGGAATAGGCGACGTTTCGGAAGAAGGGTCTCGACCCGAAACGTCACCTATTCCTTCTTTCCATAGATGCTGCCTCACCCGCTGAGTTCCTCCAGCATTTTTGTCTACCTTCGATTTTTCCAGCATCTGCAGTTCTTTCTTAAACATATATGCTTATCAATGTTCTTATGGTACAGGATTTTATATCAAATACTAAGAAGGGGTTGAAAATCAAACAACTGCAGATGCTGAAAATCTGTAGTAAATAGAAAATGCTGGAAACATTCAGCAGGTAAGGTAGCATTTGTGGAAATAGAAACTGAGTTAACATTTGAGCTTGAAGACATTTTGTCAGAATTAGAAATGAACAAAAAATGCATAGAATTTTAAACTTGCAGAGAATTTCAGGAGTGACGGACAGATAGGTCAGAGTGGGTATGGGATAGAGAATTAAAGTGATATTCCAAACTGGTGTACATAATTCATTGCTGCAATGTGGCCTCCTCTACAATGAAGAATCCATGTAAATTGGGGTTTCCATTTTGCAGAGCATTGTGTTAATCTGTCAGTAGTAGTCCTGAGTTTGCAGTTCCCTGTTCCTCCAATTCCACATATCACTCCAATTAAAAAGTACAATAAAGAAGCACAACACAAGTTTTTGGAACAGCATCTGATCTTCTGTCTGGGCGTGTTGTAGCCTTTTGGACTGGATATTAAATTAAACAGTTTCAGAATATTTCCTTTAATTTGTTTGTGTCAGAACTGACCATTTATGGAAAATATTGTCCTTTTAGGTTCTCACTCTCTTTTTTCTTATTAAACTACTAACCAGATAACTTAATTGACAGCTTATCAACCATTGCTATCCTGGGCTTGGAAATATTCCTTATTCATCCTTACCCCTTTCTGTCTGCATCTTTAGTCTAACCTTTTTCTTCTCTCTTTCCCAGTTCTTAAGAAGGGTTTTGATCTGAAACAGGTATATCCTGAGGTTATGAAAAACATCTGTATAAAACAAGTGCTTGAAAAGTAGTTTATGCAAATTAGTTGCCTTAAATGGAAAAGTAATTAAAAGTACAGGTAGTAGATAATTTAGTCCTTCGAAGATGCTCTGTCATTCTCAAAATATTCGTTAATCTTTTATTTGAGCACCATTTTGCTGCACAATCCCCTGATTTCTTTTTAAGTAAAAATTAATTAAGCTGTTTAAGAGAATGCAATAACTGAACCTCCACAGTTCTCCAGGGTAGTTAATTGTTAGGACTCATCACCCTCTTCGTGAAGACATTTCTCCACATCCCAGTATTAAATAACTTGGCTTTTCTCAGCCAGAGCAAGTATCCTTCCCCAATATCCATACTATTGAACCCTGTAAGAATTTTGCGAATTTCAGTAAGAGTTCTCTCATTGTTCTAAGCTATACAATGGAGTCCTAGATTTCTCAATCTCATCTGAATCCTAAGGTAAATCCAAAATTCCTGGAATCAATCCAGTGAATCATTGCTGCACTCCCTCTTTGACTAGTATGTCTTTTTTTAGATAAGGAGACCTAAATGTGCACAATACTTCAGGCACAGACTCACCGAGGCTATTTTATTATAGGAAGGCACCTTTGATCCTGTATTCACATTCTCTCACTATAAGGGCCAGCATGCTATGGATGCTGCAACATGCAGTTGTGATTCATCATTGTGCTTGTTCCAAATAGATTTGAAATGATTATCATTTCAGTTTTCTGTATGAACTGGAAAAAATATTGCTGTATATTTAAATTTCTTTGACCATAGGTTGAAATAAAATATTGATGTTTGTGAATTTGTATAAAACCTGACCAACAAGTGATTTGAGAAGTTGTGAAGTATATTGCAAATTGTGTTAACTAAAAACTGCATTTCATGTAAGAAATGGTTGGGGTTCACAGTTTTGTTATGTCCTGTTAAAGGCAGTAGTTATGTTATTCTTTCCCTTACAGAGCCATGTTTGAAGTTCACATGAGGGAAAGGGATGATGGAAGTGTAAAAATCTCTAATTTATCTCCGGAGGCTGTGAGGGCATTTCTGGATTTTGCTTACACGGGGCATGCAGAAATATCTGAGACCAATGTTGAAATGTTCTTTCAGATGTCTTCATTTCTTCAAGTGTCCTTGCTAGCTAAAGCCTGCAGTGATTTTCTTATCAAAACCCTCGATCTCACCAATTGCTTACAACTGTTGTCTCTATCTGAGAGTTATGGCTCTACTGCTTTGTACAATCATGCTTTGCTATTTGTGGTGCAACATTTCTCTCTTCTGTTAAAATCAAGTGACTTCTTAGAAATGAATGCTGGGCTGCTGGAAAAATGCTTTGAAGCAGATGGATTGAATGTCCCTGATGAGGATACTGTTCTAAATGCTCTTCTTCTCTGGACTCAATATGATATTGATTTGAGAGAAAAACATTTTCCTCAGTTGATTAACCTCGTACGGTTGCATCAGCTACCCAAAGAAACCCTGGAAAATGTTATGGAATCTGAAAGTTTATTATTGAACAATCCCAAATGTATGGAATCCATCAATGATGCTCTGAAGAAACTTAAAGAGTTTAATGGGCTCTTTCCTGATGCAAGACCATCCACAACAGAGAAATACATATTTGTTCACAAAACCGAAGAACCCAGTATGCTTAAGCATACATTTTGTTACAACATTGAGAGTGATACCTGGAAGGAATTGCCTGCTATAAATATTATTGATTTTCCAGGATCAAGTTTGGTCAGCTTTGGTGAAAAAATATTTATTACTGGAGGATGTAATATTAGTTGCAGTAGATCTATACGACTTCATATTGCAGAAAGATACCATGATGCAACAGATCAGACATGGTGCTACTGTCCAAGGACCAACAATTTCAATGAGGTTCCATCAATGAAAAATTCTCGAACCATGCACACAACCGTTATCGCAATGAATCAGCTTTTTGTAGTCGGAGGGAAAACAAGGGGCGCAAGAGAAATCAGGAGCCTGTTAAATGTTGAATCCTACAATCCTCTTACCAAAAAATGGAGATCAGTGAGCCATTTGCCAAGAGGAATTTATTACCCAGAAGCAACTGCCTGCAATGATATTATATATGTCCTTGGATCTGAGGTGGAAATAGCTGATACCTTCAATCCATCATTAGATTGTTTCTTCAAATACAATGTGTCTTCTGATCAATGGTCTGAACTAGTTGCAGAATTTGGACAGTTTTTTCATGCTACTTTAGTGAAAGCTGTCCCAGTAAATTACACTTTGTATATTTGTGATCTTTCTACTTATAAAGTCTACAGTTTTTGTCCAGATACCTGTGTTTGGAAAGGTGAGGGTTCATTTGAATGTGCAGGTTTCAATGCTGGAGCTGTTGGGATAGCAGATAAAATCTATATTTTGGGAGGGGATTATGCGCCCTATGAAATTACAGACGAGGTCCAAGTTTACCACAGTAGTAGATCTGAATGGGAGGAGGTATCACCAATGCCCAGGGCTTTAACAGAGTTTCACTGTCAAGTGATTCAGTTTAATAGATATCAAGATCCCTGGAAAATTCAATTCTAATGCCTATTGTTAATTGACAATAAATTATTTAGTCCAAATATTTATTTTATTTCTATTTTTTAATTTAAATTCTACTTTTCATTTAAAAAAGAATAATTTCAGGCACACCCTACAATTTGCCCCCTTATTTATTTGTCTGTCGGTGAAGAGCACAGGTAATGGCATTGATATACATTCCTAAGTGACTGAAATGAGGATGCAATTAAGAGCCAACCACATTAAGATGCTTAGGATCAATTAGGATGGCAAATTTCCTCCAATCCCCCACCTTCCCCGCACGAACACAATCAAAGAGAAGTGAGCGAACCAAATGGGTTTTTGTGACAATTCTGTTCTTTCATAGTTATGGTTACTAAGAAGAGCTTCTTAATGCATGATATTTTTATTGGCTCCTTTTTCTCTTTCTCTGCTGAGCTGCTAAACTATGCAAACCACAGTATACAAATAGTGTAGGTAGTCTGTGGTCCATGTGAAAGAAATGCATAGTGTTCTATCTTTGTACTGAAAATGCTGCTTGAGCACGACAGTTGGCTGTTCTTTGTTTTTTGCTATGGTGTTCCTTACGACTCTTTGTCTTTTCATTCAGACAAGAGTGTTCCTACCAAGAAATGTTTGAAGAATTTGTACAAAGGATCCCCTGGCTTTTCAGTAACAATGTGCTTTTCATCATGTGGATGGTGGATTGACAATGTTATTGTGCATCATGTTCACTTCCATTGGTACTTCATAAGTTCATGTAATTGGAGCAGAATTATGCCATTCGGGCCATCAAGTCTACTCAGCCATTCAATCATGGCTGATCTATCTTTCCCTCTTAACCCCATTTTCATGCCTTCTCCCCATAACTTCTGACATCCTTACTAATCAAGAATATGTCAATCTCCGCCTTAAAAATATCCTTGACTATTCTTACAAATAGATATTAGAATTTGGATAACGCTGACAAGACCAGCATTTACTACCCTTTCATTATAGCTCTGGAGAAAGTGGTGATGCACCACCTTCCTAAATAACTGCAATCTTTTTAGGGAATGTTGTCCCACAGTACTGGTGGATTTGCACCAGGTTATCGTGAAAGACTGGTATATTTTCAAGTTGGGATGGTGTGTGATTTGGAGGGAAACTTGCAGGTAATGCTGTTCTCGTGTATCTGCTCTCATTTATCTTCATTTTAACACCTCATAGGTTTGGAAATAGTTGCTGGAGTGACCCAGGCGACTAAATGTGGTCTATTTTGTATATAGTGCACATTGCAGTTACTGTACAGCATAGAGAGAATGAATATTTGAGTTAGCGAACGGGTGCCATTCAAAAGATCGTTGAGCTTATGTTGTTGAAACTGCATTCATCCAGGGAAGTGGAGAGTGCTTTGCCACTCTCTTGACGTGCTCGCTTCTCCCAATTACTTATTGAATTTTACTTTTTGCTCCGTATTTTAAACCAAGGATGTGATGAGATCCTGAGTTGAATGGTCCTCTGAAACCCAATGAAGCATTAGTGAGCAGAAATACCTGCATGAAGACAACTTATCAAAAGGTTTAAATATAGATTTGCAGAACTTGTAGCAGACACAACACAGTGGTAGAACATTGAACGTAGGGAACATGGTTAAAATAATTTGAAGAAAGGTAGAGATATCAGTGGAGTAGAGGAGGCCACAGACATATAGAGTGGTAGGACTGAGGAATGCTTTGAAAATGAGATAATTTTTAAATCAAGGCAACTCTGGATCAGCAGCTAGGCTGGAATGGCGATAATAGAAGTGTAAATTAGGACAGGCTCAGACTTTTGATGATCTCGTTTACTGAGGGTGTGTATCAATTTGAGTGGAATCGTAAAAATCCTGCATGGTAAAAATATCCTATTTCCAAATAGTGGTCTATTTTATCATCATAACTTGTAGAATGTATGAGTACATGAAAACTGAACAAACAACAACAATAATTTAATTTAATTTAATTTTCACTTATGGAAATTTGTCTTAAAGACTGGCAGTCGAGAAAATCGCATGTGAGTTATTGGGAAGCTATCATAAGTTTGTCCCCTCTCTTGTGAGAGGTGAACAATAACCAACTGTAATTTTGGTTGAAATTGTTGCTTGGAATTTCCATGTAATTTTATAATTTTACTGGAAGCCTGAAAGTTAGTTTGTTAATAGCCTTCCAGGCCACTTCTCTGGGCTTTTCCCGACGTACACTGTAATATCCAGCAACCCTGGAGGTAGCTGAAATTATCATAATAGAACCAGTTGAAAATGACAATCACAATTTTCAGCTTCATGTTTATAATGTGTTGCAGAGACTACTTGATGTTTTTTTTCTTACGATTTGACATCTGCACAGTGTCCACTTAACTGAATGCAATCCTGGTGCATTGTCATGATAAATTACTACAACAATACTGGAAGAGAGCTGAAAAATACATAAAGGACAATGTAATTTTGTGCCCACCAGCAGTAAGCATTTAACAGTGGATGCCATAGTAGGGAAGCTAGTAGAGCTATTGCTTTGTACCTCCAATGATCTGGGTTCAATTCTGATGTTGTTCCCATTCTGTTATTCCTGTGATTATATCAGTTTCCCTTAGTGTTCCAGTTTCCTTCCATATCCCAAAGACATTGATTGGTGAATTGTCCCATCTGTGTAGGTGAGTGGTTAAAAACCAAAGGGAGTTGATGGGAATGTAGCAAATAGGTTACTGGCATTGACTCAATGGGCTAGAATCAGCTCTTGTGTTGTAAAGAAATATAGGAAATACGAAATGTCTATATAGTCGTGACTTTTTCACTTTAAGGTTAAAAAGGTCTGAGAGGTCTTCAATACTGACACAGATTTTATTTGATTGACTAATATATTTTAGTGCTTATATGCATGAGGTTTTGAACCATAATGATCTGGGATCTGAGAAAATATTTTACCTTGTACCACTGCACAGCAAAGCCCATTTTTCTAGGTTTATAAAATAGGGTGCTAAGAATTGTGGGGGAAAATAGCAATTCTAAGCAATATTAATATTTCATTTCAATTTACTTTGTGTATTTTGAAAGAATGTAAAATGAAAATCTAACCATCTATGCCAATGTAAAATGAATTTGAAACTAAAATTGGAAACTGAAATAAAATGCAGTAATTATACATATGGGGTTTTGAGAACAGTGAACAGCTCTTGCATCTATACACATTATAGTACTGGACATATGAATGTTATTTATAGTAGCAATAGCCAATAATTTTATAATCTTATAAAAAATGCAAGCTCAGGTTAATGTCTCTTTTAGAAATGTAAAACGGCTAAGCAGTTTAAAGTGATACTTTCTGGTAGAATTTTATTTGTTATAAGCAGAAATTGTTTGTGACGTTTAAATGCAATTGCAGGTACAGAAATGCTTTTTTATAACCCACTATTAAATCACTGCAACACAATTCAAAGGGTTATGCTACTACTTTCCTTAAGGTGACATTTAGCAATGAGTTTCCAGATGAAATATTGAATTGACTACTGTATGAACACAATTTGTTTCACCTAAATTTGCAAGACTAAATGCTCTAGTGAAGTCGCCTTTAGATAAATATATATTTATAATGAATGTTCCTAGAAATTCCATCTGACACAAATATACAGTAATACAACACAACTTAAATAATTTTTGCTAACACTTCTGAAAAGTGCTTTGGGATGTACATGCTATAAGTTGATACAGTTACCTTTAAACTAAAGTTAGACACAAAATGCTGGAGTAACTCAGCGGGACAGACAGCGTCTCTGGAGAGGAATGTGTGATGTTTCGGGTCAAGACCCTTCTTACTGGATTTTTTAGATAAAGCTGAAACTGAAAATAATCCAAAATGTAGTTTCTGCTGAAAGCCATCACTAATTTTTCCAAGTAAAAGTGTAAAGAGCATCAACAAAGTGCTAAAATCCAATGATAATTAAAAACTAACATTTTAAACACATTATAAGAATTTTCATTGTTTTATATTCCCTCCCTCCACTCTTGCTCCACACTCCCACAGATAGTGTAATCCTGCTGCTCTCAGGCTAAGTGGCAGGTCATTCATTTCAATAGGCTGGAAAAATACATGTTTATAATTCCTTCCTTCCATATATCATGGCCGCCTTCTGACTGTTAAAACTTTACTCAGTTAGCTTCACTCATGTCAATTCTAAATAGTAGGGAATAGCACTCAGCTTGATAACCTATAGGTGATAGTGCTATAGGGATCACTACTGGAGCCCTACCAGTTTACGATATATATTTTTGATTTAGAGGAAGAAATAAATATATATTGTGTTGGAAAGAACTGTAGATGCTGGTTTAAACTGAAGATAGACACAAAATGTTGGAGTAACTCAGCGGGACAGGTAGCATCTCTGGATAGAAGGAATGGGTGACGTTTTGGGTTGAGACCCTTCTTCAGACTGATATATATTAGCAGATTTACAAATGCGGGAGAAAGCCAGGTAGAGAGGAGGATACAAACCACTTTTACAGAAAGGAAGTAACAGGTTAATTGAGTGCGCCTAAAGTAAGCAAATGGAGAACAATGCGAAGGAATGTGAAGCTGTTCACTTTGGAAGGGAGAATGATAAAAAGTTTAAATGACAAAAGACTGCAGAGGCCAGTAGCTTAGATTTAGGACTCCATTCAAACTCACAGCTGCCATACATCTGCTGCAAATTATCAGGAAGGTTAGGGGAATGCTGGTTTCCATTTCAGTGGAGATGGAGTGTGGAATTAAGAAAGTCTTACTATCTTGCACACGGTACTAGTACTACATCTGGAGTATTATGCAGGGTTTTGGTCTTGTTATTAATGGAAAGATCTGTGGCACTTTACCAAAGCTTAAAACAGGATATCCTGAGCATCCTCTTATGAGGAAAGATTGAGTCTATATTCATTGGTGTAAAAGAGGGGGATCGACAGTGCAAATTCTAGGAGGTTCATTTTCCTCATGGGAGAGTCTAAAAGCAGAGGGCATAGTCTTGGAATAAGAAAGTACATGTTTAAGACACTGATGCCAAAAAAATTATCCTCTAAAGATTGTACCTTTGGAATTTCTCGTCCCAGAACAGCATGGAGGCTGAATCTTTAAATATATTTGGAGAGATTTTTAATCAGAAAGAATTATGGGTGTAGAGGGAAAGTGGTCTTGAAAAGTTCTTAGTGGTGAATCAGCTACAAGGGGCCAAATGGTCTGTGTTTCACCTTCAGCAGATCCAAAGGCGTGAAATTGGTGGTTATGGTACAGATTTTGAGGTGAGGTTCAGAGACAATGGTTTTGGGCATCCCAATATTTAATTAAAATAAATATCTGCTTATCCAGTATAGAATATTAACTTCTTCTTGCGAATGAAACATAAACCAAAGGAATAGTTAGATCTCAAGCCGGGTGTTGAGCAGCCAGGTTGTTGTCTCTGCGTCAATGTCTGCCAGGCCCTGAGCTCCATTTGGTGGGTGGTAGAACAGGCACCCAGAGGTGCCCAGGCACCCAGAGGCACCCAGAACGACTGTCTGCTGTTCTGCTCCACATTCACAGTCTGAGCACTGGCGGAGCCCCCATCTCCACATGCTGGCATTGAAACGCCGAACTCCAATACGAAGTCTGTTGAGCTTCACCCTTGCACCTCTGGGGAGGTCAGACCCTGGACAGCTTTTATCTGGTGAAGAGATGTAGCTGTGTAATGGAGATGAGGTTGCCTTCCACTCCTGAGACCACTTGGTGGCTATCCAGTGTGCTTTTGTCTCAGTTGACTGGATGGATGCTAGGGGTTGTTTTCCATGTGGAGCAATGGGGTGACGGGACTTCAGTCGGGGTGGCCTCAGCTCTCTGCTGATAGCCTGATGGAGGAGGTGATCTGGGTCTCATGGCACGACGAGATAGTGCCAGAGTTGCTGCTTGCCTTCGGATCCCTGCTTGCAGAATGCCTGCAAGTATAGGGAACTGCTCGACTGGAGTAGGTTGAAGGCACCCAGTGATGGTTCGCAAGGTGCTGTTAAGGCTCATGTCTACCAGACTAGTATGTCTACTTCTACTCCATATGGGTGCGCAGTACTCAGCTGGAGCATACACAAGAGCTAAGGCAAAGGTGCGAAGAGTTGCTGGACTGGCTCCCCAACTTGTTCCTGCCAGGCGTCGGATGAGACCGCTACGTGCCATGACCTTGTCGCAGAGACCAGCCAGGTGTTGACGGAATGTAAGCGACCTGTCCAGCTTTACGCCGAGGTAAATGGGTGTTTGTTGGAAGTCCAAGTGCCTGTTGTTAACAAAGACAGCTAGCTCTCGCTTAGCTTCCTTGTTGTTTAGATGAAATGCTGTTGACACTGTTTTGCCTTCGCTCAGCTTTAGATGCCACTGTCGTAGGTATACTGCCAAAGTCCCCATGTCTTGACTCAAGGAGCATGTCTGTCTGCCACTCTTTGTGTCTCATCAGGATAGCTAGATCGTCAGCATACACATATTTTCCAGCAATGGTCTCTGGGAGGTCATGGATGTACACGTTGAAAAACAGCTGAGCGAAGACGGATCCCTGTGGGATGCAATTCTTCAGTCTACGTAGCCTATTCTGCTGTCCATCACTGGTCTTAAGCACAAAGCTGCGGTTTGATATCAGCTCCATGATGTAGCGTACCATGCACCTGTCTGGCAGCACCCAAAGTAGCTTTGCAGTTAGTCCCCGGTGCCACACGGTGTCATAGGCAGCTGTCAGATCTATAAGAACAGCTCCTGCATTCTCATTTACCTCAAAGCAGTCCTCAATGTCTTGGGTGAGGACGGTTACCTGGTCCGCAATTGATTGACCTTGGCGGAAACCAGCCTGCTCGTGGGGTAGTTGAGGGTCTATGATGGGGTTGATACGCCTGTGGATCAGCCTCTCAAGGAGTTTGTATGGGATGCAGAGGAGCGAGATGGGCTGGTAGCTTTTATGATCATCCTTTGGCTTGTTCAGCTTCGGGAGAGCGATGACTGTTGCACGACGCCAGATCTTTGGGATTTGCACTTCTCCATGCAGGTCGACATGGAGAACTGTTCATTGTTCCATTCGGATCCAGTTGGTAGCAGCGTCTCCAGAATGTAGTAAAAACTGCTGTCAGATCCGGGGGGCTTTCCTGCTTTCAACATCTTGAATGCTGTGGCCATTTCCTCAGTGAAAGCCATTGTTAGGTCCGTGTCCACTCTGTCACTTTTCCATGAATCGGCCACCTCTTTGCTCACTTCGCGCGAGAAATCACGGTCATAGTTTGTGAAGTTGATGAAGTCCCTGAATTCTGCATCCTCCACAGATGCTGTCTGACCTGCTGAGTTGCTCTAGCATATTTTGCCTTATTCAAGACTCCAGTATCTGCCATTTCTTTGACTCCACATTTTCTCTTTGTGATAAATTCTGACATCACTCAACTCTTTGATTTAATCCCTTCTCTTTGGCTCGTACTCTGGCCATGCCTGCTCAAGATCATCCTGAAGAAGGGTCTCGACCCGAAATGTCACCTATCTCTCCAGAGATGCTGCCTGTCCCACTGAGTTACTCCAGCTTTTTGTGTCTATCTTTGGTTTAAGCCAGCACCTGCAGTTCCTTCTTACACAAGATCATCCCCACTATCTGGTTCGTTCGTTCACTCATGTGTCAGACGACGTACAGCTCGCTGTTGACTTCTGTCATTGTCCAATATGTTGATAGAATTGGTCGCCTGAAGCATCACAGAGTGCATCGTGTCTTTGGTTCTGGGGATCGTGATGAGGAGGCTTCCGTCATGATCCCCATTATCTGCTTAGAATGGTATTTAGATTACAGGAAACTCGTGAATTATAGAGATAGGGCAGGAAAGTGGAACTGTGGTTAAAGATAATTCAATGGTGATCTTGTTGAATACCAGATATAAGGAACTGCAGATATGTGTTTACGAAAAAAGACACAATGTGCTGGAGTATTTCAGCAGGTCAGGCAGTAACTCTGACGACTTCAGGAGAAGGATCCTAACCCAAAGAGTTAAGAGCCTGTCCCACTTGGCGATTTTTTTGGCGACTGCCAGCATCATTGACTGACGTATCAGGTAATCGAAAAATTCACGGCGTTTTTTAATCGCCACTGGATTTTGAAATATTCAAATCTTTTGGTGACACTGATATGATGCCGGCAGTCGCCAAAAAAAAATCACCAATTGGGACAGGCCATTTACTGTCCATGATTTCCAGAAATGTTGCCTGACCCACTGAGTTATTCCAGCATTTTGTGTTTTTATATAGACATAGACCAAGTGGGACCAGTTGGGCCTCGTTCCCCCCAATGCAATATTCCAGTAAACTGCGCAGTGTGGCTGACGGGTTCCCATTGTGACGCCAGAGACCCCATTGTGACGCAAGTCACGGCAACTCTCCCCCAACTGCGCAGACACGTCCGGCAAGTGGGAGCACGACTGCGACGTTTTTAAAGTTCAAATTGGCAAGAACCTGTAAAATATAAGATGAATGTGAACGGAGGTGGGAGATTGCAACCTTCACGTGGTCCACCCTGTTTCAACGAATGCAATCAACCTGGCGTGCACAAACACAAGATCAAACAGAACAAGTTGTCTTACAAATTTAGGCTGTGCACCCCATACGCAAGAAGAAGAAGAATGTAAACACATCTGACTCTCCCTCTTCAGTCCCCTATTCCCCTCCTCCATTATCCTCCCTCTCCCCACCCTCCATCAACCCTCCTCTGCTTCCTTCCCTCACCCCTCATTCCCCTCCTCCCTCTTCCCCCTCCCCTCCTCCATTACCTCGCCATTCCTCTTCCTAATCCTATCCTCCTTCATTCCCCTTCATCCCCAGCACTCCCTCCCCTTCCTCTTCAACCTCCCTCTTCTTTCCCCTCTCCTACCCTATCCCACCACTGCCCTCACCTCTCCCTCCCTCTCCTTTCTCCTACCCACAGTCACTCCCTCCGTTCATAACCCCTCTCCCCTCTCTACCCCCTCCTCTCCCTCTATCCCCCTGCTCCCCACTCCTCACCTCCCCTCTATCCCACCCCCCCCCCCCCCCCCCCCCCCGCCCACAATGAAAATGTTTTTTTTATGAAAGCTTTCCCCCACAATGAAAATTGCGATGTTTTTTTAAAGGGACTATTTTTCTGCAATTTTTAATGTAAACAGGTAGGGGAAGTGGAAAATAGTTTTTTTAAGTGGTTTTTGTAAAGTTTAAAAAGTCAATAACTTGTAAAACATACTATAATCTGAATGAAACTTGTTTAATTGACATCACAGTACTATGGTAAGTAAGGTGGTGAAAAAAATGTAGTGCTATCGTGTACCGTTTTTATGTAAATATAGGTATAAACCAGACAAATATAGATATAGAAACGAGATGAGAGTTTTAGTAATATAATAGACCAAGTGGGACCCGTTGAGCCCCGTTCCTCCATCGCAATATTCCACCACTCACCCATATCCCCCAACTGCGCAGGCTCGGCTCATTTCCCCTCATCCTCCAGCACTCCCTACCCCTCCTCTTCACCCTCCCTCTTCTTTCCCCTCTCCTCCTCCCATCCCCACTCCCTCCCTCACCTCTCCCCCCCCCTCTCCTTTCCCCAACCCTCAGTCACTCCCTCCCTCCATAACCCCTCTTCCCTCCCTACCCCCGTTGGCGTCATTGTGAGGTGGAAACTGCTGTGTTTTTTATTTTATGTAACTGAGATCCCATTGTGATGTCATGGTGGAATGCTGCAGTGTTTTTGAAAAAAGTTTTTTTTAACGTAAATGAGATCCCATTGTGATGTCATTGTGGGGTGGAACACTGCTGATGGGCAGTTTATGTAAATGAGATCCCATTGTGACGTCATATGCTGCTAACTGCCAGTGCAGATGGAAGAGATTTTTCTCAAACTGGTTTATGTAAAGTTTAAAATGTGAATAACTTGTAAAATATACCAGCAATCTGAACAAAACGTATTTTTTGTACATCACAGGACAATAGTGAGTAAAGGGCCTGTCCCACTGCGGCGACCTAATTTGCAAGTTTAGAAGAGTTTGCCCTCAACTAATACTCGCAGCATTGTCGACACGAGGTCCTAGGAAGTCTTTGTGACTCTCCTTCATGCTCGAGAGTAGTCCCCGTGTACTCAAAGCCTCAGCTAGGTCGCGGCTTTTTTTTTAACATGCTGAAAAATGCCCGCGAGTAAAAAAAGGTTGCCATGGAAAAAATCGATATTTTACCGTACTGTGCCAGCCGTCTTTTACCTTCTTGTTCATCGCGGGTGTGAATTTCAGACAGTGCTCCCCGCTTTCCCTGGCCCCCGCCTTTGCGATGTGTTTGTGTGTTTGTGTGTGTGTGCAGACGGTCGATCCGGCTCGCGGTTTCATCACTGATGGTCGATCCAGCTCAAAATTTTTCAGGCAAGTGCCGTCGAGCTTGAAGGTCGATGACAGTCGCTGAAAGGTCGCATCAGTGGGACAGGCCCTTAAGGTGTTGCAAAAATTGTGGCGCTATCATGTACCGTTTTTGCACAAATATAGGTGCAAACAAACAAATAAACAAACAACAAACAAACGAAAGAAGAAAGAGAGAGAGAGATTGTTAGTAAGAGATAGATAGATAGATTTAGGCTGTTCAATTTGTCACTAATATCTTATTACATGATAAAGAATGTCCCCATCATGGAGGTAGTAATCCTCTCAAGGTTTAATGGAGTGGACAAGATATCATTCCATCAGTACTGAGGTTTGACAGTTTTACCTTAAGGCTAGTTTGAGCAATGAATGTGACTTCATCAGCTGATAGTATTCATGTTCTTTTTTCCTTTATGCCATCCATCAACTATGGTAATCCAGGGCAAAAAAAGTGCAGGTGCTGGATAAATGAAATAAAAGCACTGCAAATAATCAGCAGTCAGGCAATGGCTATGTAGAGAGAAGCAGAGTTTTTGTTTCAGGCTGGTGAAACCTCACCATTGACCAGAAACACTACCTGAACTACTGAGTATTTACAACATTTTCTATTTCTCAATCCTGGAAGAATACTGATTTATCATTGGAGAAAAAAAATCTGAATCTCTCTTCCCGCTCATTTGAGTTTAGTTTGTGCCAGATGAGCTTGAACTGAAACAGGGCGAGACCAAATTGTATTAGGGTTGCTCGGGTGGTTGTTTCCATTATTTTATGTTCATGCCTGTTTCTTCGTAGAGACACATAACAATCATTTACCAGATTCTGAACTTTGATTTCTCCAGAGTCAGTCACATAATGTTTGACTGGAATTACAGTAGGGTAGGAGGTAATAGACTCGCTAAAAGACAGAAGGAGGCCATTCAGCTTAGTCATTAGTCTGACACTCCCCCTCCCTGCCCTTATTTCCCTGATGCCTCTGTAACTAAGTCTCTATCATTTGCCCATCAACCCCCCATATTGTTTTTTTAATGACTTACCCCCCCCAGCCGATTACCTGCATATGCACCAGGGGTAAATTACAGTAACTGATTAATATTTCAGCACATGAGGATATGGGAGGAAACCAGCGTACTCAAGAGAAACCCATATAAGTCACGGGGAGAACCTGAGGAGAGGAGCAATTCCATCCTAGAGCTGCAAGACAGCAGGACTCAATTCTGAACCATCTGTCCCTGGAAGGATTAATAATATGATTGGGCTTCAATCTGTTGTGTAGATGCAAATAAGACATTTTATTATTCGGTTTTGAGACATGTGACAATGAAACACTCTTGACAATTGAACAAAGAAATCCGGAATCCAACGGTTGATTTGCTATAAATCATTTGATTTATTGAATTACATTTCACAACTGTGGGAGTTGTGTACAGGCCACCTAACAGTAGTATTGGAGTTGGGGATGGCATCAAACAGGAAATTATAAATGCGTGCAACAAAGGTAAAACAGTTATAATGGGTGACTTCAATCTACATATAGATTGGGTGAATCAAATTGGCAGGGGTGCTGAGGAAGAGGATTTCTTGGAATGTATGCGGGATAGTTTTCTAAACCAACATGTAGAGGAACCAACGAGAGAGCAGGCAATTCTAGACTAGGTATTGAGTAATGAGGAAGGGTTAGTTAGCAGTCTTGTTGTGCATGGCCCCTTGGGCAAGAGTGACCATAATATGGTTGAGTTCTTCATTAGGATGGAGAGTGACATAATTAATTCAGAAACAAGGGTTCTGAACTTAAAGAAAGGTAACTTTGAGGGTATGAGACGTGAATTGGCCAAGATAGACTGGCAATTGATTCTTAAAGGGTTGACGGTGGATATGCAATGGAAAGCATTTAAAGACTGCATGGATGAACTACAACAATTCATCCCAGTTTGGCAAAATAATAAATCAGGGAAGGTAGTGCATCCGTGGATAACAAGGGAAATCAGGGATAGTATCAAAACAAAAGATGAAGCATGCAAATTAGCCAGAAAAAGCAGCCTACCAAAGGACTGGGAGAAATTCAGAGTCCAGCAGAGGAGGACCTAAGGCCTAATTAGGAAAGGGAAAATAGATTATGAAAGAAAACTGGCAGGGAACATAAAAACTGACTGCAAAAGTTTTTACAGATATGTGAAGAGGAAAAGATTAGTTAAAACAAATGTAGGTCCCTTGCAGTCAGAAACAGGCGAATTGATCATGGGGTACAAGGACATGGCAGACTAATTGAATAACTACTTTGGTTCTGTCTTCACTAAGGAAGACATAAATAATCTGCCGGAAATAGCAAAGGACCGGGGGTTAAATGAGGTGGAGGAACTGAGTGAAATCCAGGTTAGCCGGGAAGTGGTGTTAGGTAAATTGAATGGATTAAAGGCCGATAAATCCCCAGGGCCAGATAAGTTGCATCCCAGAGTACTTAAGGAAGTAGCCGCAGAAATAATGGATGCATTAGTGATAATTTTTCAAAACTCTTTAGATTCTGAAGTAGTTCCTGAGGACTGGAGGGTAGCTAATGTAACCCCACTTTTTAAAAAGGGAAGGAGAGAGAAAACAGGGAATTACAGACCAGTTAGTCTAACATCGGTGGTGGGGAAAATTCTGGAGTCAGTTATTAAAGATGGGATAGCAGCACATTTGGAAAGTGGTGAATTCATTGGACAAAGTCAGCATGGATTTATGAAAGGTAAATCATGTCTGACAAATCTGATAGAATTTTTCGAGGATGTAACTAGTAAAGTGGATAAGGGAGAACCAGTGGATGTGTTATATCTGGACTTTCAGAAGGCTTTAGACAAGGTCCCACATAAGAGATTAGTATGCAAACTTAAAGCACACGGTATTGGGGGTTCAGTATTGATGTGGATAGAGAACTGGCTGGCAGGCAGGAAGCAAAGAGTAGGGGTAAACGGGTCCTTTTCAGAATGGCAAGCAGTGACTAGTGGGGTACCGCAAGGCTCAGTGCTGGGACCCCAGCTATTTACAATATATATTAATGATCTGGATGAGGGAATTGAATGCAACATCTCCAAGTTTGCGGATGACACGAAGCTGGGGGGCAGTGTTAGCTGTGAGGAGGATGCTAGGAGGCTGCAAGGTGACTTGGGTGAGTGGGCAAATGCATGGCAGATGCAGTATAATGTGGATAAATGTGAGGTTATCCACTTTGGTGGCAAAAACAGGAAAGTAGACTATTATCTGAATGGTGGCCGATTAGGAAAAGGGGAGATGCAACGAGACCTGGGTGTCATGGTACACCAGTCATTGAAAGTAGGCATGCAGGTGCAGCAGGCAGTGAAGAAAGCAAATGGTATGTTAGCATTCATAGCAAAAGGATTTGAGTATCAGAGCAGGGAGTTCTACTGCAGTTGTACAGGGTCTTGGTGAGACCACACCTGGAGTATTGCGTGGAGTTTTAGTCTCCTAATCTGAGGAAATACATTCTTGCCATAGAGGGAGTACAGAGAAGGTTCACCAGACTGATTCCTGGGATGGCAGGACTTTCATATGAAGAAAGACTGGATAGACTCGGCTTGTACATGCTAGAATTTAGAAGATTGAGGGGGGATCTTATAGAAACTTACTAAATTCTTAAGGGGTTGGACAGGCTAGATGCAGGAAGATTATTCCCGATGTTGGGGAAGTCCAGAACTAGGGGTCACAGTTTAAGGATAAGAGGGAAGTCTTTTAGGACCGAGATGAGAAAATCATTTTTTACACAGAGAGTGGTGAATCTGTGGAATTCTCTGCCACAGAAGGTAGTTGAGGCCAGTTCATTGGTTATATTTAAGAGGGAGTTAGATGTGGCCCTTGTGGCTAATGTGATCAGGGGGTATGGAGAGAAGGCAGGGATAGGATACTGAGTTGGATGATCAGCCATGATCATATTGAATGGCAGTGCAGGCTCGAAGGGCCGAATGGCCTACTCCTGCACCTATTTTCTATGTTTCTATGTAACTTACCATGGTTAGTAGGCATGATTCCTGGAGTGTTAGTCCACTACCACAACCATTAGGGTACCGTACACTAAAATAGCCATTATGTGAATGAGATTGATGACTGTTTTTAAATCATCTTTAATGTGATGTCATAAAAGCTTCATGTTATCATCAGGTGTATATTGTGACATCATGTTAGAATTGATTTCCTCCAACAAATGTAATAATTGTATTGTTGTCTTTAGTTGCAGAAAAACATTCTTCGTGAACATCTGACTCATTTTCTATATTTTAACTAAATTGAGGTAAAGTTTCATGTGTTCATTCTTTTTTTTACTGATTTTATTAGCTGTTAAAAATATTTCCCAACCTTCTTTTGAAATAATATAACCATAACATTTGTTTAAAAATGTCAATCTTTATTCATATTTCACATGCAGTGTTCTTCAGAGAGCCTGGTATGGTCCATGCACATTTCGTCCATGCTAACTCCATCAGCGTTGGCCTAAACAACATAGTAATAGCATGGAAGAAATTGCAATAAAAGTGCATGCTGAGACTTAAATCCAAAATTGGATATTCCAAAATGCTAATGTAACACATGACTGGATTATTACTAAAATTTTATAATGAGTTAATGAAGCCAACTGTTTCCAATTGTGACCAATTCCAATTGTATTTTGGCATTAACAGCTTATAATAATATAACACCTTGCATGGAGTAAAACATATCAAGATTGTGGAAATACTGGAGGTTTACTCAAATTGGAGATGTTTGAAAAGCATCAATTACATAGAGATAGGATGTACTCTAGGGATGAACTCAAAATATATAGAAGCTTAATGGAAATTGTAATAGAAATGTTCAAACTCCTGGGAGAATACTGCAGCTGTTAGTACTACTGTTTCAGAAGTCTGGGGACCAGAATTCAGTTCTGACCTTGAATGTTCTTGATTTCTTCTATCTGCTGCAATTTCCTCTTAAATTTCAAAAGTATGTTTGTTAGTTAATTTTGCTGCGGTAAATTACTCCTTAATGTTGAGAAGCAATAAAAGAACCAATGCGGATTGACGGGCACATAAGACAACGAGTGGCAGAGTTGCAAGCCAATGGGACAGATTGGATTGCTGTGCTGGGAACCCAAATGGGCTTAATGGCTGATGAGAAGGAGGAGAGATGGACGAAGGGCTTGTCCCACTTGCATGCCATTGCGTGCGTTTGGCACGACCAAACGGAAGCGGAGTTCACGCGTAGTTCGCGCTAGGTTCGCGCTAAGTTCGCGCGTGACGTCATTTGCGTCATGCTTACCAATCAGCTGGGCAGGAGGCGGGCCGACTGAATTTGGGCGTCGCACGGCGTCTGGCGGTGATGTCATCAGGCAACGCCACGTCAGGCGGTGACATCATCGTGCAACGCCACGCGCTAGGCATACGCCGTCAAGACGCTGCGTACGCCGTCAAGACGCTGCATACGACGTCAAGAGGCTGCGTACGCGTCAAGACGCTGTGTACGATCGCAATGCGCCTACGAGATTTCGGCCACTGCAAGAATTTCGGAACCCCGCGCGATGTCAGGACCAGCTCCGCACAACTCCGCACTTCTAAGTGGGACCGGCCCCGCGCGGGCATACGGTGCCTGTACGCCTCAAGCGACGACGAGGTCGCGTAATTTGCGAGCCAAGGTCACGAAAGTGGGACAGGCCCTTAAGACTGATGTTGAGGTGTTAATGACTGATGGGCTTAATTACTTTTTTTTTGCTGTAATAATTATGTTTTGACCAAGTAGATTACACCACAATTTACATATTTCCAGATATTCCACCTTGTGTCACTGAGCACTTAGCGCATCAGTCATAAATGTACGTCCTCTCTTTTGCAGAATAAAAATGATGCATAATTGTAGATAGCAATGACTAATCTGTGAAGAATAGGTACAGATATATCATTTTATGGCCATGGAAGAGACACTGTGTAATTGGATCAGATATTGATGAGACTGGCCAGTATTGGGGTGGGTGGGGTGAATAATAGAACATGTCAGGTCTCTCAATATCCTTTTCACATTCCGCTTCTCCTTCATCTTGCAATCTTCTTATTTACATGAGAAGGATGGTGAATGCACCCTTTCAAAAAGGTGGTTTAAGAAGGTCGTGCCATGGTTCACACCACCTTCACAAGGGTACCTATGCTGCCCCTAAAACTAACACCACTTCCAATAAATGAACAAATAAAAATTAGGTATCTTCCCTTTCCAATTGGCACTGCCACACTCCCTACAACATAATATATTAGTTCTATTTTTTTTACAGTTGAATGAGTTATTCTAAGACTTCGTCCTCCACCTCAACATCACTCATTCTCATCATCATCATCATCATCATCATCCTCCTCATCATCATCATCCTCCTCTTCCTCATCAACCCACGTATCATCACCATCATGATGCTCAACCTGCAGAGTTCCTCCAGCAGATAGACACAAAATGCTGGAGTAACTCAGCGGGGCAGGCAGCATCTCCAGATAAAAGGAATAGGTGATGTTCCAGGTCGAAACACTTCTTCAGACTTCCACCAGCAGCTTGTTTTTTTTGCTCCAGAATCCACCATATGCAACTCTTTTGGCCCCATGTACAGATGTATTGGTAATGGCCAACTTCTGAATTAATGGGGAAAAAATTAACCTACTGGCAAAATCCCATTGTTAAAATTCACACCAATCTTGCTAATTTCATTGAACATTAATCACTTTACCCCTAAGCTAGTGTTCGCGGAACACACCTAAATGCACTATTATTATTATTTCCACGTATTTTGCGAGCAATATACATGAGATAATTATTAATAATTTCAAGACAATGTTACTTTGAATTCCTAGCGCTTTTCTACACCTAAAGTTTGAAATCATGTCAATTGAGTAGTATTGTGAAAAAGATGTTTAAATCTTATTATTATGTCCCAATTTTCTAATTTAGGAATTTTGCACGTTATAGAGAGTAAGCAGTTTTATTAATTTCTTGCAGAAGATTTGATCTCCACACCTCCCAGTTCCATGTTCATATGCCTTACCAACGTTTTTCAGACATCATGGAAAATCATGTGAGAGTTGCATCGAGGAGGAACAGTCACTGTTTGCTTAATACTATCTCAACAAACGAACAAGAACAACATCAGAGGGTGAAAAGATGCTCCAGCTCTCCCTCAAAACAACCCCCAACATTAAACAACAGCAAGTTATCTACTTTGCATTTTCAAACCTCGAGTTCTCAGGGGGACACCAAGAACCATCAATGCTTAATTAAATCAGTTCACCAAAATACAGTAAGGAATTTGGTGAAGGAACACCGTGAAACGACCAAATTCCAAAAGCCAGAATATCCCTTTTACCTCACTGCACAGAATGTTGTAGAGGAAGTGAAGAGTACTTCTCATTCCAATTTCAGGAATTCAGATTCCACCTTAACCCTGCCTGAAGTGAAATATGTAAGTGAGGAAATGACTACCCCTCCAAGCAGCTCTTCATATATATCTTTAACAGAGAGTTTGTTGCTCTCAGATCCTGTTGGAAACCAGCTGTCTGCCAAAGTGAATGAGGAGGTGTATTATCAGATGAAACAACTCCAACAAATGACAAGTCATATTGAAAAGCTTGGGGAAATGGTAAGGAATACAAAACAAATGTGCCATCTCTCACCATTTAGATAATATGTGTTTTTAAACAAAATTGGCTGCTAATGTGGATCATTTCCTATTTTTCCACATTATAAAACTTCCCCAGGTTGCGAGCACCCAATCTATGTAAAGCCTGTACATATGAACGAGTGTTTGCGAGACTGGTGGGATGGATTTGCAAGCTGCTGTGGGGCTGCAGATATTTTCTGCTATGTGGGAACTCGGTTCATGGCAATATCTTTGCAACTTGTAGAGAAATCCCAATGGTTAAATTAAATGCTCTGGCTTACCTATATGTTGACCTTGGTTGGCCTAAGATTTTGTTTAAATACATTGACTGATAACCGCATTTACAACCTGCGAGTTGTTCGGGTTACGACAGGGTTTCATTTTTGAGAACTGCCCATAACCCAAACAGTTTGCAGAATGGAATCCTGTCATAATCTTGGGAGGACCTGTATTTCATGTGCTAATTCTTTGCCCGCTAACTTAAACCATCTTTAGTAATCTCCTTCTATCCTCTTAAAATGAGCTGCTAATCTGTGAAACTACAAGATAGGCCAAGGGTAATATTGATGCCGGAGACATTCCATAGTTGTGATAATATTTCTGCTGCTGATAGACCCGAGTGCCTTGTAGATGTGCAATTCTATACCAGATCTATCTGAATCCACCGTTTTTTGCACAGTGATAGCACTGGACATCACATTGCAGTGTGCTTTCATTATAAACAAGACAAACCAGGGTGCTTGAGTGCTCACATGTCTTTGTACTATCATAGACCGATGCATCCGTAATAAACAAAGTGATGAGAATGAAGCTTTAGGTTTCTCAAATACCTCGCTATTATGTTCATGTTGATGGACAATATAGTTCCTTATCCAGAGTGCAATTATTGTTCTCTGTATGTGGACGCAAAATGCTGGGGTATCTCAGTGGGTGAGACAGCATCTCTTGAGAGAAAGAATGAGCAACTTTTTGGGTCAAGACCCTGCTCGACCCGAAAAGTCGCCCATTCCTTCTCTCCAGAGATGCCGCCTCACCTGCTGAGTTACTCCAGCATTTTGTGTCTACCTTTGATTTAAACCAGCATCTGCAGTTTTTTCTTACACATAGTGTCCTGTATAATTCTTCTAAAGAATCATTGCAGTGCAGAAGGAGGCCTTTTGGCCCATCAAAACAATGTTGCTCTTATAGCGAGACACGTGTTGTGAAACAAACTGATCTTTATTGTGTTATACAGAGAACAGCTCACACGCTACTGGGAAGGGTTCTCTCAGAGTTCTATATGTATGTCAGGGCACACCCCTAACCCACGTGACAACTTCTTCCTGCCAAACACAGTCACGTGACCCTGCCAGTCCTAGGGCCGAGGGTTCACCCAGTAAGTGGCCTAACCACCAGGTGGTGCCACAGGACCCCCCCCCCCCCCCGCCAGAACCAGAGGCACAAAATGGCAGACGGAAGAGGCACTGTCCCCTCACATCCACCAACAGGGATTGAGCCCGGAGGAAATCGGCGCCCAGCAACGGCTGGGAGATATCGGCAACCGTAAACAGCCAGGTAAAACGACAGGAGCCAAAGATGAGCGGGACCGTGCGAATCCCATACATCCGTTATGGAGCTGCCATTTGCTGCGGTTAACAAGGGACCCCGCTTTCCAGAACGAGTGTCGATCCCCAATGGGGGCAAAACGCTAACCTCCGCCCCATATCAACAAGGAACCGTCATCCCGAATGTCGATCCCAAGCAAAGAGGTGGTGTATCTGGCCGACCACTGCAGCGATTACTGGTGGCCGATTCTGGCGGTTCCCGGATACGAGCAGGGCGGGCGGAACTGACGGGCCACGGAACCCCAGGGTTGATGATAGTAACACCACTTCCCTTTACCGGCTTCTCCCAGGACTGGCGGTGCAGCAGAACTCCCGGTGGATACAGGGCCTGGTTGCTGGGCCTTCCAAGGCACCAGCAACACACGATCGAGCGAACCGCCGCCCTGCTGCTTGGACTGCCACAGCTCGTCCGCTAGCTGCAGGGGCTCTTCAAAATTCTCACTCGCGAGGAGCAGGCGGATGTCATCCGGCATCTGCTCCAGAAAGGCGTGTTCAAACATGAGACAGGGCTGATGGCCGTCCATCAGAGTAAGCATTTCACTCCTGCGCACCGATGGCTTGCGATGGCCGAGCCCGCCCATGTGCATGAGCCGTGTTGCTCAATCACGGCGGCTGAGCCCGAAGGAGAAGCACTTTGAGGCCCTCATACTTGTCCTCAGCCGGTGACGCACGTAGGTAAGGACCAGGTGACCGGCCGTCTCCTGACCCAGCGCACCGACCACATAATAGTACCTAGTGTCATCAGCCGTGATGCGTCGAATATGGAACTGGGACTTAGCCTGCTGAAACCACACTTGGGGCTGCGATGTTCAGAACACGGGCAGCTAAAGAGCGACAGCGTTCTGCTGGGCTGGATTGATGGCAACTTTGGGTTGGGCGTTGGCTGCATCCATTATTCAAATCCAAAATAACCATTTTGGATCATCGGGGTCACCAATATATGATCTTTATTGTGTTATACAGAGAACAGCTCACATGCGACTGGGAAGGGTTCTCCCAGAGTTCTATATATATATATATCTCAGGGCACACCCCTAATCCACGTGACGACTTCTTCCCGCCAAACACAGTCACATGACCCTGCCAGTCCTAGGGCTGAGGGTTCGCCCAGTAAGTGGTCTAACCACCAGGTGGCGCCACACTCGCTTTAAATAAATCTGGTAAAGCAAATTCCTCACATTTTCCATTTTAACGTAACCAAAATCCTGGGGCGCCTCGGGCCATTCAATAAACCTTAAAACTAGCAATAGCAAGCATTTCATCGTAAATCTTCATTGTGGGCTAACTGTTGGTCAGTACTATTACAGTTTGGAAAAACATTTATCAGTACATTTAAAATCTACGCAATTAAATGGATTATATTTCATTTTTGATTAACGTAAATTTTGTTGAATACATTTGAGCCTGGTAAAATGTAGTGAATTCATACTTTGATACTTTAATATACCGGTGGAGATAGTTCTGGTAGATAGAGAATAAAGCAACAGTAAGAAAGCTTGGATGTATATTTAATTACAACAAAGTGATGCATGAAGGGATGATATATTAATCTTTTGCCTTCTGAAAAATCACTTGAGTATAATTATTGAGCTACATAATTAAAGAAAGCTTCAATCTGTGACACTTGATTGATAAAGCCAGAGCAATATTACAGGACATTTCTAAAGTGAAGATGAAGCAAAGAAAATTCATTTCAAGGTAAGGCATTAAAAGGAATAGAAAGAACAAAACGTAGAAAACAGACTGTGCATGGTACAGAAATTAATTAATAACAATTTGTAATTTAGCAGTGCCACTCTATGTGGGAGTATATTTGCATTGACTGTCAACATTTTCTTTGAAATACAATTAGATAAGCAAAAAACACATAAGCTAGCACATTATATTACAAATAGCAGAAGAGGTAGCTGTGGGAACTAAAGGGCATGTGTCATCCCATAGAATATTGAGACCCCAGTGAAAAACCATTAAAGCTACACCAAGTACCAGCTACACCAAGATTGAGAAGTGCAGGTGTGAGGTTATGAAAGAAAATGCTTAAGTTATACAAAGCTTCTGTTTGAATAAGATGACACCCTTGGTGGTAATATTGTCACTGCTGTGTCATCTTATGCAGATTCACAAATGGTGAGAATATATTAAATTGTCACCCATGACACACAACCATTGTAGTTGTGCATAGAGCTACAAAGCTGATACTGTGGAGGGACTTTGTTCATGACTGGGAATTTCATACTTCACAATTGTGCTCCTAAATCATGAAGGGGTGACACATGCCCTTTCAGATACATTTCAGGGGGTGAAAATAGAGCATCAGGCAAAAGATGAAATGTAGAAAATAAACCAGAATTCAAGCAAGTGATTGCCCAGGTTAAATGATCTGACGGCAGCCACTGGATGGTAAAAGAGGAACAGAGCCATGGCAAACTCCCACAATTTATTGTAAAAGCTGGTTTTACATTGAAGACAGTGCCTCACTCCTGATAAGACTTAACAAGTAGCCACATAAGTAGCACGGTCATCAAAACCACCATAAAGTTCAAGAAGAGCTCTTTTGTGGATTTATCCATGTTTGCAGCGGCTAAAGGAGCAGGATGGCACAACCAGTTCCACGGTAATAGATCACTTCCGATGATCCAACACTTCTGAACAACAGCAGTTGAACTTTACTCCGCCACACGCCTTATACCTTTAGGTTTTCTGAAATAAAGATTGCACAGATCTGTCTCGTTTGTTATCTCTAGAGCATTCTAGTAGAAACATTAATTAATACATTGCGAAAGTTTCAACAGTTGACATGTTAAAAAGAAGCAAAATGCCATTGAAAACATATCTCCTGACCTGTCCTACGTAATAGAATGTGTTCTAATGTTGAAAATGTGAATTGTAGTTGACTGTAAAGCATAATGGTTTCTTTTTAATTTGTGGGACCTGATTCAGAATCCACCCAGGCCAATGAAGTGGCACTCTCACATTTCTCAGTTGGTTCCAGGAATCCTGTCTGAAGTGACCTTGGATAACATCCACAGATTAAGTGCAGCCACAGCGTAAAACTGCCCATAGTTGGCAGTCAAATTTAAATTCTTACTCAGCAGTTCTCAGGATCAGTAGTGTTAAAAAGGAAAAAAAAATAGTTAAAACTTTGGTTGATCTTCAGACGTTGGATCCAAGGCATATTGCTAGAATGCTATTAACTACACGTAACATAGAAGTTAGCTCTGCTTCTGAATTGCTTTATGTAAAACCTGGCACTGCTCATCAAATTTCCAATTATACAGAGTGTAAGTCCCTGTGTACTCCCTGGTAAGCTCAAACATATGCCAAAAAATAAAATATTGTACCTTTACCGCAGTTAGTTAACTGGAAATGGAAAGAACTGAACTGTGCTATATTTATTATATTTGTAACCTAACAGCAATATTTTCGTAATGGTCATCAAATGACAGTACAGAAGCCTGGGGTCAAACTGTTTCTTCAGTTATATTTACAGCCCTGAAACTTAATTCTTAATAGTGACAAACTAACTGCATAACTGTTGCATCTGGAGTATTTTCTTACATAGCCAAGCATAATAGACATGATTACAGTCAATTTTGATAGTTTAGCCTCTATACTGTATTTTTGGACTGTGTTCTGCAACTTTAAAGTGGTCGACTATCAGTTTACAAAGAAGCCAGATTTAAGCTTGTTACTAACACCATTGCCGACAGCAAATGTTTTGGAGAGATGGATATCAAACCAACTTTAAATCCGTGGTCTAAAAATAGGCTCGATACTAACACTAATTGATATAATCTAACTGGTCAGCTTTATTACTTCAGAGCTTATTTTGGTCATTGAAAATCCTAGTATCCATTTGCAAATTAAAATAAGAAAAAGAGCTATAACAAATAGCAAGATATTAATAATGATTTATTTTTTTTAATTTGAGATTACGCAGACATATTTACTATTTATGGTTAGGATTACTGTCAACTCAAGAAAGTAACTATATTTAATGCTTCAAGCACACTTTTATTCTGATGGGGTATTTGAATGCAAGAGACATGAAGTATTTGTTCCATTAAGCCACATATTTAAAGCATTAAATGTTTTTAAAGCATCGAAGCATGAAAAACCTGCATATATTTTTCTCCTGTGGAAAAGCCTCAATTATTTTGGAACAATCTTACTTCTTTGAATATTAAATGTCCTAAGATATTTATGGACTAAAATTGTGTAATTGGCAAAATCTAATTCTCTCCATGATATTGATGAATTTTATTTTTTTTAATTAAATTATTTAAAATGACCAAAACATTTGGTTCAAAGGAAATACATAAAAAGACATCAGCTATGGAGAGGATATAAAATGAATCTGTAATGTTATGGATAATATTCATTTTATTAATGTTATTAATAAATAGTAAATGGCAAAGAACCACACATCCAGGATTGCAAGATGTTGACAAAAAATAATATCACGTTACGTATTGATATAATGAGTGAATTTAGAAGTTTAACTCCTAACTTTAGTTCTTGAAAGATAATATCCTAAAGCTAATGGTAGGGAGCTCAGAAATCCCAGACAAAATAATATTTGAATCTTTGTCTGATACACTGATTATATTTCTTCCAATAAATGCAACAGCTGTCTAATAATTCTTGTACATTCGCTACGTTTAAATAATTCAAAAACAAATGCACACATTTGAAAAGCCTGTAAAGAAATTTCCTGCCGTTTGACACATTACTTCACAAACATGCACTCCATTCTTTACCTTTTTGAACAAATTATCTAAATCTTGCAGATATTAATGCCTCTCCTGGCCTGGGCAGGTAGCCCTGGTTCACTCGCTGTGTGTCTTCAAGTGCAGTCTGGGCAGAGAATCTCCGTGTGGGATCTAAGTAGTCTAGGAGAAAGGAGAGCACCATATTTCTGGCAATAAAAGCAATGATGTCACAAGTAAGACATGTCACTCAGTGGGAAGGGTCCATAGGATTGGTAGTTCTCTGCATAATTGTTGCTCAAATATATACATGGTGCTTTTAACTTTAATAAAAAAGTCTGTATCACTAAATAGTCAAAGCAGAAAAAGGAACAGAAAATTAAAATATATATTAATTCAATAATGTACATAATAAAAGATACTTACTATTAAAACATAATTTTAAAAGAGTTTTAAGTTTTCCAAAGGTAAAGGATCATGTGTGAGTTTTATCCTTCATATAACTGGTCTGTAATCTTAAAACTGAGATTAACAAACACAACTTTTAAATGCAATAGTCCCCAAAAATATGCCCTCTGATCTCAACGTGAAATTGATTTGCATCTGTTATTTCTAATGTTGTTAGGACCTGAGTGTTGCATTGCCTGCTAATCAACATGATTAGCAATGTGTGGCCAAGGCTAATCAAGGTATTACTTGCTCCAGGAGGACCCAGTATTTTGTGTGGTGTGCACCAAATAAAGGTAGCTTTCAAAGAGAAATGCATGGTACACAAAAATGCTGGCGAAACTCAGCGGGTGAGGCAGCATCTATGGAGCGAAGGAATAGGTGACGTTTCAGGTCGAGACCCTTCTTCAGACGGATATGGGGGTGGATGGGTGGGGTGGGGTGGGGTGGGGGGGCGGAAAGAAGACAACGAGGCGGAGACAGTAGGCTGTGGGAGAGCTGGAAAGGGGAGGGGAAGGAGGGAGAAAGCAAGGACCACCTGAAATTGGAGGTCATGTTTATACCGCTGGGGTGTAAACTACCTAAGCAAAATATGAGGTGTTGCTCCCCCAATTGGCGGTGGGACTCACTCTGGCCATGGAGGAGGCCCAGGCCAGAAAGGTCGCATTCGGAATGGGAGGGGGAGTTGAAGTGCTGAGCCACCGGGAGATCATGCTGGTTAATGCGAACTGTGGTGTTCCTCTGGGTCATCTGGTTTCCTCACACACCCCAAGATGTGTGAGTTTGTAGGTTAATTGGCCTCTGTAAATTGCCCCAAAAGCGTATGGAGTGGATGAGAACATAGAATAACATAGAAGTGGTGTGAACGGTTGTTTGATGGTCGGAGTGGACTTGGTCAGCCGAAGGTTCTGTTTCCATGCTGTGTATTTACAAGCATTCCTTTTCATTGGGTTAATGAAAGCTACAGTACATCACAGTGGTAGTACCTTCACAATTAGCATTGTTTAGTTTAGAGATACAGCGTGGAAACAGGCTCATTGGCCCAGCAAGCCGACACTAACCATCGATCACCAGAACACTAGTTCTATACATTAAGGGGGGGGCAATTTACAGAACCAAATTAACCTACAAGTCTGCATGTCTTTGGGATGTGGGAGAAAACCCGGAGCACTCGGAGGAAACCCACGTGGTCACAGGATGAATATGCAAATTACACACAGACAGCACCCATTGTCAGGATCGAACCCGGGACATTGGCGCTGTGAGGCAGCAGCTCTTTTGCTGCACCACAGTGTCGCCCAGTGGTTTAAGATGACAACACTGCATCAACTTCTCAAGGGCAATGAGGAACCCTCATGAAATGCTGGCCAGATAGAAGCACCTCACCCCATGAATGTTTTTTTGTAAATTCCCCATTCCACTGCATTTCCTAGTTTACTTTTGTTGTATTTCATTTCATACTAATGTCCACTAGACCTAACCAAATCATCGCTTTCAATGATTTTTTATGCATCCTGACAAAATCGAAAGCAAACAATCATTGACCATTTAGTCTTTGCAAATGATGTCTATCTACAGCTATGCCTGCCTTTGCTTTCACCTACAGCATTCTACTCGATACTCTTGCATTTGCTACAGTAGAGAAGGTGCAATGTGACTTTCTTGAAGTTGGGGTGGCTGAAAGTGGCCGTTGAGGTCAACCATGAAATGTGGATAATTCAGGAAATTACAGAGCATCCATGGTAGGGAAGCTATTGGAGAGGATTCTTAGCGATAGGATTTACTCACATTTGGAAGAGAATGGACTAAAAGGGGGCAGTCAACATGATTTTATGTGAAGGAAGAAATTGCAGATGCTGATTAAAACCAAAGATTTTATGTCTGAAGAAGGGTCTCGACCCGAAACATCGCCCATACCAGAGATGCTGCCTGTCCCGCTGAGTTACTCCAGCATTTTGTGTCTATCTATGATTTTACAGTGCCCATCATAATGTTTGGGCCAAAGACCAATCATTTATTTATTTGACTCTACAATTTGAGATTTGTAATAGAATAAATCACATGTGGTTAAAGTGCACATTGTCAGATTTTAATAAAGGTCATTTTTATACATTTTGATTTCACCATGTAGAAATTACAGCAGTGTTTATACATAATCCCCCCCCCCCCCCCTCATTTCAGGGCACCATCATGTTTGGGAACCAGCAATGTCATGTAAATGAAAGTAGTCATGTTTGGTATTTTGTTGCATATCCTTTGCATGCACTGACTGCTTGAAGTCTGCGATTCATGGACATCACCAGTTGCTGGATGTCTTCTCTGGTGATGCTCTGCCAGGCCTGTATTGCAGCCATCTTTAGCTTATGCTTGTTTTGTGGGCCAGTCCCCTTCAGTTTTCCCTTCAGCATATAAAAGGCATGCTCAGTTGGGTTCAGATCGGGTGATTGACTTGACCACTCAAGAATTAACCATTTTTTAGCTTTGAAAAACTCTTTTGTTGCTTTAGCAGTATGTTTGTGATCATTGTCTTGCTGTAGAATGAACCACGTCAATGAGTTTTGAGGCATTTGTTAGAACTTGAGCAGATAAGATGTGTCTATACACTTCAGAATTCATTATGTTACCACCATCAGCAGTTGTATCATCAATGAAGATAAGTGAGCCAGTACCTTCAGCAGCCATACATGCCCAGGTCATAACACCCCCACCACCGTGTTTCAATAAAGATGAGGTGGTATGCTTTGGATCTTGGGCAGTTCCTTCTCTCCTCCATACTTTACATCACTCTGATATAAGTCAATCTTTGTCTCTTCTGTCCATGAGACCTTTTTCCAGAACTGTGGTTGCTCTTTTAAGTTCATTTTGGCAAACTGTAACCTGGCCATCCTATTTTTGTGCAATGAGGGACCGGGGTGATGTCCACCACTTTTTATAATCTTCTTGATTCCTGGGCATTCACGTTGCCGAACAAGGCCGCTCTCAGCCATACAGCTGCAGACGTTCAAGAGTAAATTCAAGTCACTCAATTGCATTTTTTGAGAGTGTGAAGACTATAATTGATGAAGATAGGGCAGTGGATATTGTCTACATGGACTTTAGTAAAGCATTCGACAAGGTCCCTCGTGGTAGGCAGACTCAGAAGATTAAGATGCTTGGATACTGCTTTGCCTAGGCCGAGGGTATTGGAAGGGTGTTATTTTGGTGGAGGTCTGTGTGCTGTGTAGTAGTGTTCAACAAAGATCATTGCTGGAACCCCTGTTTGTGATATTTCAATAAATGACTTAGATGCAGGTGGGTTAGTTGTATGTTTGCAGATGACACTAAGATTAGTCGAGTTGCAGACAATGAAGTCTTTTTTTCACCTTAATGACTGGTAAGATTTCTCGTGGTCTTACAACCATGCCCCAGACCGAATGTTCCTGGCAGTGTAATGTTTAGTCGCTTCTTCGCACTACAGGTGAAACTAAAGGGCCTGTCCCACTTGGCCATCATTTGCGCGTCACGCAGATGGCGCACAAAGATTTTGTACATCACAAAATCCTGCAACGCCGTGCGCGACCGCGCGTCACGGCCTATGTCACCATGCAGCATGCGCGGGTAATGCGCACCATGCGCGCATCATGTGTGTGTCACAACGCGTAAATGATGTCGCGTAAATTATGCGCAAATGACGGCCAAGTGGGACAGGCCCTTAATGCTAAGTAGACTTGGTCCTATGAGGGGAGGAGGCTGTTTCTACGCATCTGCACAGTCATATCAGGGACTTCCAAAGTGTCCTGGTGCCTGCTTCACTACCTCCTTCTTAGGCTGTTTCTTTGGTGCAAGTTCACCCTGACACTGCGATTCACCTGTAAATTATATGGACTTGAAGCCTGCATGGCACAATGGGCTAAGTGTTCGGCTGGCAACCGGAAGGTAGCTGGTTCGAATCCCGCTTGGAGTGCATACTGTCGTTGTGTCCTTGGGCAAGACACTTCACCCACCTTTGCCTGTGTGTGTGAATGTAATTATGTGAAGCACTTTGGGGTCAATGCAAGTTGACTAAAAATGTGCTATATAAATAAAGAAATTTAATTTAATTTAATTAACTCTACCATTCAGTGATTTATGCAACTTAAGGTTTGGACTGAAGGCAGATGCTTTCTGTCTAAACCTTAGTTGCGTAAATCACGGAATGGTAGAGCTAATACGTGCTGCAAGTCCATGTAATTACAATCAAGCTTGTAAATTGGCCGCTGCGTGAGTTAGCATCAGCTGACGTGTGAAGTACGCGACTCAGCTGCTGAAATGCGAGCCTGGCTTCAACTGGATTTTAGGTTGGAGTTTCTTCCAGAAGCAAAAGACAGTGAATCCGTATGGTCAAGTCACAGCAAGGTAGACGTTTTCATTCCATTGGTATCTGATGAATATTATAACCAGCAATGTGCAACCTTGAGAAGGCTACATAGCAGGCATAGCACACAATGACAGGTGTCAGCATGGGCATATGCAGGAAGCAGAGTGCTGGATTCTATTCAAGTCAAAGGAACTAGAAGTAAGAGTTTGCAACTGCAAACACTTTATTTGTCCCTTGAAAAAATAAAATTTCAGCTAAGTAGTATAAAAATCAAGGTTTTCCACAAATCTAGAGACACGTAGCCACTTGAACCCATTAATCGCTTGTGGGTGGCACAGTGGCACAAAGTTAGCGTTGTTGCCTTACAGCACCATAGACCGGGGTTCGATCCCGACTATGGGTTCTGTCTGTACGGAGTTTGTATGTTCTCCCTGTGACAGCGTGGGTTTTCTCTGGGTGCTCCAGTTTCCTCCCAAATTCCAAAGATGTGCAGGTTTGTAGGTTAGTTGGCTTCTGTAAATTGTCCCTAGGGTGTAGGGTGGAACTAGTGCATGGGTGATTGTTGGTCAGCGCAGACTTGGTGGGCTGAAGGGCTTGTTTCCACGCTGTATCTCTAAAATAAAATAAACTAAATCAGGTGCTTGATATTTCACCAAATAATTGACAGGACCATAATGTAAAGCTCTCTCAATTAAACATTTTCTGTACTCCATTAAACATTCCTCGGCCCACTTGCCCAGCTGATGAAGATCATGCAGCAATTCTTGATAACTATCTTCACTGTTTATAATACCACCTATTTTTGTGTAATCTGCAAATGTATTAATCATGCCTTGTACAATCTTTCCAAATTGTTAACATAGATGATATACAAAATGGGCCCAACACCAATCCCTGAGGCACACCACTAGACACAGGTCACCAGTCTGAAAAATGACTTTTGACACCATCCTCTGCTTTCTATGATGAAGACAATGTTGTATCCAGTTAGATAGCTTTACCTGGATCCCAAGTGATCTAACTTCCAGATCAGCCTACTGTGTGGATCCTTACCAAAGGCCTTACTAAAGTCCATACAGACTACATGTACCACCCTAACTTCATTAACCTTCTTGGTTACTTCTTCAAAATTTTCAATCAGTTTGTAAGACACGATCTCCCATAAACAAAACCACGCTGATTATCCCTAATCAACCCTGTCTGCCCAATGCATGTACATCCTATCCTTCAGAATATTTTTCAGTAACATTCCTAGCACAGATATTCCAAGCAAGTTCCAGTGACGTCAGTGAGTTCGCGGAAGCAGTCACGGACTTCATCGCAACAATATCCGACAACATCATCCGCACAGTAAGGGTAAGCACCTTTCGGAATCAAAAACCCTGGGTAGACAGGTCCGTTCGTGTTGCCTTGAATGCTCGCACCGCTGCCTACAGCTCTGGCCTGGCATCCTGAAACATGGACGTCTACAAGGTAGAGTCCTACTGACTGCGAAGGGCAGTGAAGGACGCAAAAATGAGGTACAGGGACAAGATGGAGTCACAGATGGAGCAGCAGGACACCAGACGCCTGTGGCAGGGGCTATGGACTGTAACCAACTACCGGAGCACCCCACCCTCATCCGCAAGTGCCGGCACCTCCCTAGCTGATGACCATCCCAGGTCTGCCGACTAACGACAATACCGCCAGAGGGCTGGCTAACAAAGCTGAAGGGAGGAATGTGCACACATTCTCGCTGTCCGAGCATGATGTGAGGAGCTAGCTCCGGTGCTCACTACAATATTCAACCTCTCCCTGGACAAGTCCGTGATCCCTGCCTGCTTCAAAAAATCCATAATTGTACCGGTACCTAAAAATGCCTCCCCAGCCTGTCTGAATGACTACCGTCCGGTGGCCCTCACCTCGGTAGTCATGAAATGCTTTGAGAGGCTGGTGAAGAAACACATCTGCACCTTCCTCCCTCACAACATGGACCCGTTACAATTCACATACCGTCTGAACAGATCCACGGACGATGCGGTCTCCCAGGGTTTGCACACCGCTCTCTCTCATCTTGACAGCCAGAAGGAGGGCTACGTGAGGATGCTGTTCATATACTACAGTTCAGCCTTCAACACGATAGTCCCCACCAGACTGGCCGAGAAGCTACTGAAATTAGAGCTCAACACCCCACTGTGTGCCTGGGCCCTGGACTTATTCACCGCCAGGCCCCAGGTAGTCAAGATGTGAGGGAATACATCGAAGTCCCTCACCCTGAGCACAGGATCCCACCAGGGTTGCAGCCTCAGCCCCCTATTGTACTCCCTGTACACACTTGACTGTATGGCTAGGTTCAGCTCCAACTCGATAATCAAGTTTGCTGATGACACTGTGGTGGTGGGCCTGATCTCAGACAACGATGAGAAGGCCTACCGGGAGGAGGTGGCTGATCTGGCACTCTGGTGTCAGGATAACAGCCTCCTCTTGAACATCAAAAAAACGAAGGAGCTGATCGTGGAATATAGGAGGGCACATCATCCGAGGACGTACACACCATTGAGGATAAATGGGGATACTGTGGATAGGGTGAGCTGTTTTAAATACCTGGGAGTCCACATCTCTGAGGATATGAAATTGACATCACACGCTGCAACACTCGTGCGTAAGGCAAGGCAGCGCCTTTACCACCTCAGGCAATTGAGGAAATTCAGAGTGTCTCTGAGGATCCTCCAGTTCTTCTACGCAGCGGCTGTGGAAAGCATCATGTCCGGAAATATCACAATCTGGTTTGGGAATTGCTCTGCCCACGACAAGAAGGCTCTGCAGAGAGCAGTGCGTTCGACCGAACGCACTATGGGAACTTCACTCGCCCCCCTGCAGGAACTATACATCAGGAGGTGCAACTTCAGAGCTAATAAGATCATGGGAGACCCCTTCCACCCCTGTAACGGACTGTTCCAGCTGCTACGGTCAGGAAAACGCCTCCGTTGCCATGCTGTGAGAACGGAGAGGTTGAGAAGGAGTTTCTTTCCAGAGGCCATTAGGACTGTAAACTCCTATCTCACCAGGGACCAACTTTACTGTACCATTCTACTGCTTTTTTTAAATTGCTGTTTTTTTTTCCCCTTTTTCCTTCCACCCACAATATTTAATATGTGAAAGAATATGTGATTCTGTTCCATTCTGTTTGTGGTTTGTTTGTTTGTTTGTTTGTTTGTTTTTTGCACAAAGTACGCGAGCATTGCCGCTTTTCATTTCACTGCACATCTCGTATGTGTATGTGACGAATAAACTAAACTTGAAACTTGAAGCTTGAAATATTAGGCTTCTCTACCTTTCTTCTATACCTTTCCACAATGTCCTTGGATATATCTGATCAGGCCTGGGAAATGTATCTACCTTCATTTGTCTTAGAACATCTAGCACCTCCCGGACTGTCTTACAGATCATTTTCAAGACAGCCCCATTACCTGTCCAAGTCCCCTCATCTTCATTTCTTTCTAAATGGAACAAGAACATGCATACCTTGAACATTTACTATCATCCTTTAAAAAGCACTCCACTTTCTGGCTGTTCCTTTGCACACAAACAATCTATCCCAATCAACCATTGCATGTTCCTGTCTAATACTATTAAAGTTGGACTTGCCCCAATTTTGAACTAGTGGACCTGCCCTGTCCTTATCCATTACTATTTCAAAGCTAATAGAACTGAGGTCGCAGGTCCCAAAAGGCTCACCGATTGACATTTCAGCCACTTACCCTAAAAGTAGGCCCTCTCCCTTGTAAGGTGCTCTACATATTGCCTGAGGAAACCTTCCTGAACACACTTGATAAATTCCACCCCATTAAGCTCTTGGCACTGTGGCAGACTCAGTCTATATTGGGAAAGTTAAAATCCCCTACTCTGTCAATCTTATTAGCCTTGCAGCTGTCTGCAACCTCCCAGCATATATGTTCCCCTGATTCCAATTGACTATTTGAGGGCCTATAGTACAATCCCAATAAGGTGATCATCCCCTTTTTATTTTTCATCTCAACATATAACCTCACAGAATGATATTTGAGTAATGTCGTCTCGGACTACTGCCAAGATGTTTTCCTTAATCAATAAAGCAAGTTCTCCCTCCTCTATTACCCCCACCGCTATCTCCACCTTGTCTATAGCACCTGTACCTTGGAACATTAGCTGCCATAGTTTCTCTTATAATTTTATAAACTTCTGTCACAGCTCCCTTCAGTCTCCAAATCGCCAGAAACAACAATCCAAGTTTGTTCAATCTCTTCTAATAGTTAATACACTCTGATCCAGGCAGAATCTTGGTAAACTTTTTTTACACTCTCTCCAAAGCCTCCACAGCATTCCTGTAAAGGAGCAAACAGAACTGCAAACGATACACCAAATGCAGCTTTACCAAATTTTGTAAAGCTGCAACAATATTTGCTGATTCTTATGCTCAAATGCCCTGGCCCACTAAGGCAAGTATGTCACACACCTTCTTACTCACTCTCAGGGCTGGCCTTAAGCCGATTGGACCGATTTCTCCCAATTGGGCCCCGCGCCTAAGGGGGGTCCCGCGTTAATTTTCCGTATTTCGTAACGATTTGTTAACTGCTACTGTAGCACTTGTTAATAGCCAGTAATTAACAAGTAGTTATACAATGTGTCATCAATGCATCGATCCACATTCCTCAGTAAATGTAATTGTGTTTTGAACAAGTATTAATGATGCTGCGTTCCTTTGAATACAATTCACGCGGCGACATTAATACGTTCAAAACACAATTACATTTACTGAGGAATGTAGATTGATGCTTTGATGACACATTGAGAATTCCTTAAAACTCACCATCATGATTGAAGGCTTCTTCTTGGTGAGATTCTTGGTGTGCAGCAGGTTAGTCATTCAATTTACCTAGCGACCCACGTTGTGTCTCTCTGTCTTTCACTCTCTCTCTCGCCCTCCCTCTCTCTCTTGCGCTCTCTCTCTCCCCCGCTCCCCATCTCGTCTCTCTCTAGCTCTCTCGGCATTCCGGGAATCATTGATGTTTTGCGGTAGACAAAAATGCTGGAGAAACTCAGCGGGTGAGGCAGCATCTATGGAGCGAAGGAAATAGGCAATGTTTCGGGTCGAAACCCTTCTTCAGACCCGGCCCGAAACGTTGGCTAGACTCCCCACACGCTGTGAAAGGAACTCTCCCCCCAATTGGTCCCTTGAACTAGTATAGTAATTCAATAAGATGACAACTGATTCATGTTGTCCCGATGTGCTCCTGTTTTTCACACCATCTTTCCACCTGCCGTCACCCTCCACCCCCACCCCCCACCCATTCAGTAATTCAGAATGAAGGAGACTTGGAAGCCTTGGGCAAACTGAATTGTTACTTTATTTCTTTTTCTTTTTCTTTTTACGGAGAGGAGAACAATCTGCGCATGCCCTGTTTAAGATTTTTTTAAAGCCGACTGGCTGTCATATTACTCACGACACATGACTCAGTAATAATTATTTATTTATATTTATATGAAAATTGTTCCCAATTGAGCCCTGCACCTCCAAGGCCGGCCCTGCTCACTCTTATGTTTCTTGTGTTGCTACTTTCAGGGAGTTATGGACATGGACCCCAAGATCCCTCTGCCCATCAATGCTGTTGGGGGTCCTGCCATTAACTGTATACTTTCCTCTTACTTTTTGACCTCCCAAAGTTCAACACCTCACACTTGCGACATCTACCATTTCATCCATATCCATCATTGATCTGTATCTTGCAGTATCTCAAATCAGGTGCACAGTGACGAACCACATCCATTCTCAATGACGGCATTCGCCAACTTTTCCTTTCTCGGTTCCATTCCTAATCCAGCAATCTCTGTTCCATAATTCATTATCTCCTCATCATAACGTAGAACGCTTCCATCTCAAACATGGATAATCAGCTATTCTGTATTGACAGCTGCTTTATCCAACCACTTTGCAGGGATCCCTCTACTCCACGCCTTTCTTGCAAGAGGTACTGGCACGCAACTCCATTCAAGGAAGAACTAGTAGGAAGAAATTATCTTCTGACCCCTTCTTATACAGAGCATGGGGATGCCATGATCATGGCAACTGCAATTGCAGTAGATATACAACCATACGGCCAGATAATAATACAGCACGGATAAAGGCTATTCAGCCCACTGTCTGTGCTAACTATTAAACACCTATCCAAGCCTTTCACTGTTCTGTACGTTTCAATGAGGTCCCCCCTCATTCTTCTAAACTCCAGCAAGTACAGGCCCACTGCCGTCAAACCCTCATCATATGTTAACCTACTCATTCCTGGTTATAACTGGATGTATGTTCATTTGTGACCATTTCTCTTTTAATTTTAGTACCTATTTTTACTACCATTTACAGTTACGTTTTATGAAACTTGGAAATGTGAAATAACTCAAGAAGTTGTAGAATTATATAAAAAAGGGTGAAACGTGCAGTTCAAATTTAAAACAAAGTATGAAATCATTCAGATAGATGCTAATCCTTTTTAGCAAAAGGATTTGAGTATAAGAGCAGGGAGGTTCTACTGCAGTTGTACAGGGTCTTGGTGAGACCACACCTGGAGTATTGCGTACAGTTTTGGTCTCCTAATCTGAGGAAAGACATTCTTGCCATAGAGGGAGTACAGAGAAGGTTCACCAGACTGATTCCTGGGATGGCAGGACTTTCAAATGAAGAAAGACTGGATAGACTCGGCTTGTACACGCTAGAATTTAGAAGATTGAGGGGGGATCTTATAGAAACTTACAAAATTCTTAAGGGGTTGGACAGGCTAGATGCAGGAAGATTATTCCCGATGTTGGGGAAGTCCAGAACTAGGGGTCACAGTATAAGGATAAGAGGGAAGTCTTTTAGGACCGAGATGAGAAAATCATTTTTTACACAGAGAGTGGTGAATCTGTGGAATTCTCTGCCACAGAAGGTAGTTGAGGCCAGTTCATTGGCTATATTTAAGAGGGAGTTAGATGTGGCCCTTGTGGCTAAAGGTATGGAGAGAAGGCAGGGTGGGATATGGGTTGGATGATCAGCCATGATCATATCGAATGGTGGTGCAGGCTCGAAGGGCCGAATGGCCTACTCCTGCACCTATTTTCTATGTTTCAATGTTTCTATGTTTTTCTCCAGAGATGCTACCTGACCCGCTGAGTTGCTCCAGCACTTTGTGTCTATCTTCGGTATAAACCAGCATCTGCAGTTCCTTTCTACGCATATGAAATTATTCATTTTTGTAGAAAGAATTAGTAAGTAAAATAAATTAGTTGGTACAATGTTATCGGGTTGAAAGAATAGGAAGTGTTGAGCTTTATCTCCACAGGTCTTTGCCGATGATAGAGAAAGTTATTAAATAGCCGTATGGAATGTTTAAAAATGGAAAGGGGAAGAAATTCATCTTTGGCCTGCAGCACCAAGTGCATACTGAATATCATTGTATGTATTAAAGTGCTGGAGTAACACAGCATCCCTGGAGAACATGGACAGATGACATTTCAGGTTGGGGTGGAGGAGTGCAATTCTTTTCAGATGGATATAGATAGCAGCTGATAATCGGGACATGTAAAGGTTTGTCGGTGAAACTTTGTACTCTCACATCTTGCTTTGCACTATTCATGGCGAAGGAGATGTAGATGTTTCTCCTTGGGAAGAGAGCTTTGATCTTGGATATGCCTGAGTGTTGTGGGATGTGGCTGATGTTACCTAAAGCAAGTTGTAAGGGGCCCTCTGGAGAGTCTGGATGGTCACAGTGACTTTGACAGCCACTTTCAGTGGTTCAGTTTGTAGTTGTTGATGTCTGTTGCTGAAGAGAAAGGACTTCATATGTGTGTATAAAGATGTTTTCTTTATGAACCTCCTCTGATTGTGACATAGTATTGGCCCAATACAACCCACTTGCTCGAAAGATAGACACAAAAACCTGTAGTCACTCAGCGAGTCCGGCAGCATCTCTGGGGAAAAGAAATAGGTCGAGACCCTTCTTCAGACTGAGAGTCAGGGGAAAGGGAAACGAGAGATATAGACGGTGATATAGAGAGATATAGGAAAAATTAATGAAAGATATGCAAAAACCTCCATCATCCCCATCTCTACTTTGTGAGGTCTTCCTCATTGTGCAGCTTTGAAATATTCTTTAGTTGTTTATATCCATCCCATTTTAACAAATATATCAGGGATTTGGAATCATCTACCCCAGAGGGAGATTATTTTATCCAACTATAATGTCTTTTGAAAGCACTTTACAATTAATTCCACTTCCCAGTTCTGACAAAGGATAAATGACCTGAAATATTTACCCTGTTTCCCTTCTGAGTATTTACAAAATTTTCTGTATTTATTTCAGTTCCACTTCCCTGCCCTCCTGAAAGACATGAGACAGTACCCATTTCAAGTATGCATCTAATTCCATTTTTGATTATCGCCAAGATTCAGGCAGTGCATCAAAGAAGTTCTCCTTCTGCTCCAAGGACAACTGCCTTTCCCACGTTGCTAAAGTTCCTCATCCCTTGTATCATTCTGGTCAACTTTATCAGGTCATGCTCCATCCTTGCAGTGGCCAGCACTGTTCCAGATGAGACCTAGCCAGTGATGTAGAATGGTTTTAATATCCAGCTTTGGAACGTTTGTAGTCAATGAGCTAAAGCAGCAATACATAAGGAGCCTGCATCCATTTTGTACAAGGCAGCACTGAGGATCTATTGCTCAGAGGCCATGAAACATCATGAACAATAGAATAGCTCATGTTTGGGATAGTACAGTAGACTGCTGCCGTACAGAGCCAGAGACCCTGATTCAATCTTGACCTCGGGTGCTGTCTGTGTGGAGTTTGTACCTTCTCTTTGTTACCATGTGGGTTTCCTCTGAGTGCTCCGGTTTCCTCCCACATTCCAAAGACATGCGGGTTTGTAGGTTAATTGGCCTCTGTAAATTGTCCCTAGCATGTAGAATAGAATTAGTGTATGGGAGATTGTTGCTCGGCATGTACCCAGAGGGCCTGTTTACATGCTGCATCCCCAAACTAAACTATGAGGAAGCTCACACAAAGGCTTTGCCTCCATGAGCTTACATGAAGGTGAGAGTCGAGCTCACCATGGAAATCAGTTGGCCAATTGATTTAGGGCTGGGTGGAGAGTGGGTTGTATTGATTTATACCTGTCCTTCTTGGTTGGCTAGTTCCCTCACCATGAGACCATCCTGATGATCTTCTTTCAGATAGATGAAAGCTCTCACTTGATTTGGGTGAAGAAATGGGTGTTTGCTGAATGGAAATACAACAGGAGTGAGATGATTGTGGGAGGAAGGAAGCTAAACACTTAGAAGGTAAGGATCAATTCAGAAAATGATCAGAAGTAGGGGGAGTGGTGGATATCAAAGGGGAGAGGATGAAGTGTCTGAGGAAATTGGCAGCATGGGAGGTGGGAACTATTAAAAAGTATCCAAAATAATATGGGCACCACAGACTCCCCATCAGCGACCTGGGTAAGGTCAGGTCCCTTTTAAATATCAATAATTCTCAAGGATGCGTTGTAATCCCCTACTCTATTCCCTGTACACTCACGACTGTGCATCCAAATACGGCTCAAACTCCATCTACAAGTTTGCAGATCACACTCGTGTGGTGGACAAGATCATGAACAATGATGAGATGGATTCAATCAACATCAATGGTGCTAGAGTGAAAATTATTAAAAGTTTCATGTGTTTTGCCGTTAATATTACCACAATCTGTCGTCGACCATCTCCATTGAAGCAACAGCCAATAAGGTAGACCAGTGCCTCTACAACCTTAGGAGACTGAGGAAATTTGGCATGTCCTCAATGACTCTGACAAACTTCTACGAATGCACCATAGATAGCATGTTGTCGGGTTGCATCACAGCTTGGTTTGGGAACAGCTCGGCCCAAGGAATTACAGAGTTGTCACTGTAGCCCAGTCCATCACTCATACCGGACTCCCCACCATTAACTCGATCCGGCGCGACTCACGTTGCAGCGGCCCCTACAGCCTGTCTGTCTTTTTTTATTTTTTTGTCTAGTTAAATGTAGTTGTTGTGTTTTTTTATACTGTCTTTAACTGTGTTTATGTGGGGGGCGGGGAAACTTTTAAAATCTCTTCCTTGCACGGGAGACCCGACCTTTTCCCTGTCGGGTCTCCGTTGTCGTTGGGGCCTAGCACCGTGGAGCGGCCTCCAACCAGAACGACCTGGGGGCTCCAGTTGCGTAGCCTGCGAAGCTGCGGACTACTTACCATCGTGGGGCTGGCCGGCCTTGGAGCGTGGGGAGCGGTGGTGGCACGCTGCTGCGGCCCGACTCCGGAGCTCCAACAACGCAACTTCTGTGGACTGTGATATCGGGAGCTCGTGGGTCCCGGGTGAGAGACCGCTTTCCGGAGCTCCCGCAACGCAACTTCTCCAGCCCATGTTGCGGGGTTGGAACGACCCGGAGCGGGGCCGTACATCGCCCGGCGCGGCTTTAATGGCCGCGGGACATTCAAACGCCCGCCGGGGGCTCCAACTTCGTGACATTTAGACCTGGAGCGGGGCCGTACATCGCCCCGCGCGGCCTTAAATGGCCGTGGGACTTACCATCACCCGCCTGGGGCTTCAACATCAGGCTTCAACATCGGGAGAAAAATGGAGAGCAGGGGAGAGAAAAGACTTTGCCTTCCATCACAGTGAGGAGGAGGTTCACTGTGATGGATGTTTGTGTGAATTAAATTGTCTAGTAGGAATCGTTTTTGTTTGTATGGCTGTAGAAACAGAGTTTCGTTTGAGCCTCACTGAGGTTCAAATGACAATAAATATAGTATTGTATTGTATTGTATTGTATTGTATTGTACACTTCACGCTGCCTCAGAAAAGCAGCCAGCGTAATCAAAGACTGGTCCCATCCCAATCATTCCTTCAACTCCCTGTTCCAATGTGGCAGAAGGTACAGAAGCTTGAAAGTGTGTACCACCAGACACAGGAACAGCTTGTTCCCTTCTGTTATCAGGCTTCTGAATGGTCCTTCCATAAGCTAGGTGGGTACTGTCCAATTAACTTCTAATGTTGCAATGTTGAGAAATATATTCACACTGGTTATCTTTCCTTTTGCTCGACCAATTGTACTTGAGTTTGACTTGCTTGTATTTATGTAAAGTATTATCTGATCTGATTGGATAACAAAACAAAGCTCTCCAGTGTACCATGGTCCACCTGACAATTATAAACCTAAACCATTTATACTTTTCCAAGTTCAGCATCAACTTTGAAGAACCCAGTTTCACAACGGGAAAGAACATACATTACCAAAACGAAATGTATGCACACATTCCTTAATTTCTCCTTTGTAAAACAAATAGTTTTGACAAGCTTTCAAAATAATCAACAGAATGTCTTTCATTTCGATTTAGTGCAGGGATTTTGATAATGGAGGCTCAGTTTTAAGAAAAAACTGTGACAATTTTCTAGCAACTCTGACATAAATAACTTTTGAAGGACTTAACTAGTGATTGAGAGCTACAGCTTTCAATAACTGCTAGTAAGGCAATAGGCCTGGAACCATTTTCAGGAGGAAACTAAGTATAATTTGGCAATATGTGTTAAGATGCATCTTTGTTAAATATAGCAAGCTTGGCAGATGTTCAAATCTTGATACAATTACTGCAACCATTTAAGTTTTAGATTTTGCACGTAACATACTCAAGGGCTGGAATAGAAAGAAAAAGAAAACTTGAAATTAAAAACAAACATTTTCTTCTAATTTATTCTTTGCTTATCCATTTTCTTTATGGAGTTTAATTAAACATGTTCTATTTTTACTCTTGGTGCTTCTCCTAAGTGCTTGAACCGACCATCTTCTCATATTTCAGATGGTCTCATTCCTTACATATTTACATCTGAGAGATTAAGCTATTTATACATTTGCTGTCATTTTGATGGAAGCATGCAAGACTAGACATTTGCTCTGACATGAAACCTTTCAAGACAACAGTTGGTCAGGAACAGTAAACTGTTTCCATCATACTTCAAAATCCACAAGTGTAATATTACTGTTATACTTTACCATCTGAAGTTACACTGCCCTTGACATTACTGCTTAGCAGCACATATTCTGCTAAAGCAATACTGATGTAGTTCCTCCCAGTTACCTGCTATTGTTGTGTCAGAAGATAATATACAAAAAAGCTTAAGGTAGTCTATCTGATAATCATGATAGTTTTATTTTGCTAATCTCTCTACCATCTCTGTTCTCTGTTGCCGTGAATTTCTTTATCAACATCCATGAAGCTCACTTCTTAAACGTAAGGGAAATTCTGTAAGACTGGGGTCAAATTTTCTGAATGGGAATGCAGACTCCACACCTGGAACTGTCAGTGTTCTCTCTCATTTCTGTTTCTAAGTAAGGTATACATATAAATGCCAGAGATCAACCTCTCTCAAGTCATTATTCTAAATATATGAAATCATATTTAGAACCCCCTGTGCTAATGTACTGATTTTGTCCATACCTCAGTAATTTTGAGTAGGGTGACAGAAAACTGGACAGCAAAGCTGGCATTAAGTTCCTGTCACGTCTGTTCTGCCAGCTCTCTTGCAGCTTAGATGGAGCTCCCAGCCCTGCTCTCAGCCACGCACTTTGGCTAAGCTCCATCCATAGGAGAAGGAAGAAAATCAAAAACCATAGAAATTTTACAATGTTCTTGTAGGCCACTCAGCCCCTCATTTCATTTCCGCAAGAACACAAGAATGCAAGAAAATAGGAAAATAAAGACACAAAATGCTGGAGTAACACAGCGGTTCAGGCAGCATCTCTAGAGAAAATGGATAGCTGACATTTTGGGTCAGGATCCTTCTTCAGACTGAAAGCTCCCCCCCCCCGACCAATGTAGGTCAGTGAGCAAAAAGATGGATGTACTTAATAAAAAGACAAAGAATATGAAAGAGGAACAATTTTATTAGACCATATGTTTCATCACACAGATTGAAACTGTGCAATGGAAACACTGTGACAAGCATATCATGCTACTTCAAGAAAATGAGACTGAGATTCAAGAGCTGAAGATCCTCTTGAATAGGTAAGAACAATTTTTCTACGTTTAGTTTAGTTCAGTTTATTATTATTGTCACGTATCAAATTACAGTGAAAAGCTTTTGCATGCGTACTATTCAGTCAAAGAAAAGACTATACATGAATATAATCAAGCCATTCACAGTGCACAGATAAAAGGTAAAGGGAACAACATTTAGTGCAGGATATAACATTAAAATCTGATAAAGTCCTATACCTTGAAATTTTAAAGCATTAATATTGATATCACAAAATACAGGGATAATAAATCAGATATTTCAACTTAATTTCTTAACATTCTCAATTCACATGATATCAACTTCTTTACAATGGGGCACAATTAAATTGTGTTTTTTATCTGTTTGAATATGACTAATAATTATATCTCTTTGACATATAATTTGCACATGTTAAAAATAATACACATAGGATATTTTGGTAGTGCATTTCTAAAGCATGGGGTAGCTCAGCAGTAGCGTTGTCGACTCTGAGCCTGGTTGTTATGTGTAGGAAGGAACTGCAGATGCTGGTTTAAACCGAAGATAGACACAAAATGCTGGAGTAACTCAGCAAGACAGGCTGCATCTCTGGAGAGAAGGAATGGGTGACATTCGGGTCGAGACCCTTCAGACTGAGAGTCAGGGGAAAGAGAAACAAGAGATATAGACGGTGATGTAGAGAGATATAGAACAAATACATTAAATATATGCAAAATAGTAAATATGATAAAGGAAACAGGTCATTGTTAACTGTTTACTAGGTGTGACGGGTGGGGGAGGGATGGAGAGCAAGGGAATGCAGGGGTTACTTGAAGTTAGAGAAATCAATATTCATACCACTGTTGACCTCATAGGCAGATGTATCAAATTCTGAATATATTATTGCTGACATTATATAACAGTGGCCAGTGCACTCTGCTTTAAAGCAATCATGAAATTATTTATTTGGGAGACAGTAAGACCATCTCCCATCACCAATCTTACATTCAGTTGTGTAATGCCGTAGGACTTTGCAAATTACTGGCTTTATCTTACACTAAACGTTATTAGGTTATTCCTTTTATAATGTGTCTGTACACTGTGGAGGGCTCAATTATAATCATGTATCGTCTTTCCGCTGACTGGTGAGCACACAACAAAAGTTTTTCACTGTACCTCGGTACACGTGACAATAGACTAAACTCAAACTCAAAATTAATTTTTCATCTACTCAGCCATAAATGGGCTCTCTTCAGGGATGTAATGAGAACATAAAAACTGTGCAATTAAAAGTATTGGAAAAAACAACAATAAAGAAAATACAGTCCAAAATGGTAGCAAATCCACAAATGAATTAAAGCTTCCCAATTGTGCCCCATATGAAGACTTTGGGGGTGGTACAGTGGCACAGCGGTAGGGTTGTTGGTTTACAGCTCCAGAGGCCTGGGTTGGATCCTGCTCTTGGGTACCATCTGTATGGTTTGTATGTTCTCCCTGTGATCTCATGAGTTTCCTCTGGGTGCTTCGGTTTCCTCCCACATTCCAAAGACATGAGATGTAATGGCAATTTCTTTCATTTCCATTGTCCAACTTTCCGTAGCCATTACTACACAGGTAGGTAGGAATGATCTTATGCAGATTACAAAATAATGGATCTTCCAGTCATTATTTCGATTTTAATTGATTCTTTATTGAAGTAGTTGTACAAACAAAGAGATGATTCATACCAGGTTCTCCTTATTCCCATACAAGCTGTAACTTTCCGTTCTCTCCCATCTGGTAAGAATTGTGTACTCTCTCTCCCGTGCTTGGTCTGATCTGGTCACTCCCTGTGGCTACGCTGTATGTAACGCCCTACTATGTATCAAGTGCCCGCCCCCAACAGTTCAAAATAATACCGCTAGAAATATCTAGACAAAATAATATAATATGCCAACAGTAGCTAGCCTAAACCTAAATGGTTCCTACATGCGGGTTTATAGGTTAATTGGCTTCTGTAAATAGTTCCTAGTTTGTAGGATAGAATTAGTGTATGGGTGACTAGTGTATGGAAGATAGAGTTGCTACTTTACAGCACCAGAGACCCAGATCATACCTGACTGCAGGTGTTGCCTGAAGAATTTGTATGTTCTCCTTGTGATTGCGTGGGTTTTCTCTGGGTGCTCCCGTTTCCTCCCATATTCCAAAGACATGCAGGTTGGTAGGTTAATTGGCTTCTGTAAATTGTCCCTAGTTTGTAGGATTGAACTAGTGCACGAGTGATCACTGGTCGGCATGGATCCAATGGGCTGAAGGATCTGTTTCCATGCTGTATCTGTAAAACACTCATATGTACCTCTAACTGCAAAACAATTTAAACATAAAATGCACTACATAAACACTCTTGATAAACACAATCAAGATAGGCTTGAAACCGAACTTAAATAGCACTTCCAGACTTTTGCAAATTATCTAATGTATCATACCATGTTTATGTGGACTTTGTGCATTCAGAAAATATCTCCAAATAGTATCTAAGCTCAGGGATAGATAGATACGAATAAAGATATTATAATGCCAAATCAAAGATACAGTTGAAAGTAAAGATATTGAGCCAGCTTTTTGTAAAAGGATGCAAGGGATTACCAAGCACAAGTATAATCAGTCAAGTATGATTGTGATGGAGGCAAATGTATTTTAACTTAATGATAATGAACCTTCTCTGTTTCCAATCCTCAGTTTACCAATACTGATAGCAGGACACGTTTTTTTAAAAATGGACACCAATTCAATCATAACAACCAAAAAAATCTTAGGATAATTGAAAGCTAATAGCGTGAATCACAGGGATTGAGTGTACTCACTACAACAGGTGTGAGGATATTATTGAATCAGTGGCATAGAGAGGTTGAATAAACATCTGTTGTTAAAGATGTTGAATACAGAGAACCCATATCCCTTTACCAGATCACAAAACTTCACTTAATCATGAACATATCATCGGAATGAGGATCAATTAAGTCTTTATATCAGGATGCTAGTCTGGTTGGAAATTGACTGTAAAAAGTGAAGGTGCCATGTTAATCACAATTGTTTTAGTTTTAGTTTTAGAGCTGCAGCGTGGAAATAGGAAATAGTAAGAGAGCAACTCTGCCGCTGCGCCATTGTGCCACCAATATAGATTAAAAAGTAATTTGTTTTTGGATGATGTTGTTTGAAGTATAAATATTAGCAGGCTGTTGGAAGACCCAGATTGCATATCTCTGAATAATGATAGTTTAACATCTTGTTGAAAAGATGGCACTTTCACCTTTAGGGACAGAATCTAAATAACATCTTGAATTTTGCATCAAAGTCCACAAAAGGAACTTTAATTCCAGGTCCTTTACATCAAAGAGAAGTAAGCCAAGAGCCAAATAAGAGGTGAGAAAGATGGATATTTGTGGATTATTACTCGGTTCTATCCATTCACAACTCCTCACCAAATGAAGCAGTCTGTGCCTCATGCTGCAAGACCAAAACAAAATACAGTCATAGGCTGAGAAGCAGCTAGTACCATCTGTGCCACAAAAGTGCTAACCAAAGATGATCTCCAACAAGAGAAAGCCGAACCACCTTCCCTGGACTTAAATGGCATTTTCATTGTCAATAAAATATTTGACAGATGAGGTTGCATCTGTGGGAAGAGAAACAGAGTTAACATTTCAGGTTGAGGACATTTCTCTTCCCACATATGCAGCCTGACTTGCTAAGTATTTTCAACATTCTATTTTTATTTTTGATTTCTAGCATCTGTAGATTTTTGATTACATTATATATCACTAGTTTTCTCTTCCTCAATATATTAGGTTAACATTGAACAGAAACTCAACTGCACCATCCCTATAAATTTGGTGACTAGAAGGGCAGGCCAGAGGATACACACCTCCTAACACCACAGTGCCCTCCCACCATCTATAAGACACAAATCTGGATTGCGAATGAATACTCTCCGTTTGTCTGGATTAATGTGGTGTTATCAACTCTGAAGAAGCTTAGCACCATCAAGAAAAACAAATCCACATGATAACTATCCCATCAACCAAGTTCTAAGGGAGAAGATCAGTCGCCTTACTTGCTATTTCTGATATGGGTATAATATTGCACCAATGCACTACCTTAAATAAGTATAATAGATTTAATTAAGACATTTGTGAAATTTTCTTCTAAAAGTGATAATCTGCTCCATGCTGGAAGTCTGAAATAAAAACACAAAATGCTGAAAATACTCTATTGGTTAGGCAGCATCCATGGAGAGAGAAATGGAATAAGCATTTCAGATCAATGACCTTTCATCATAAATGAAATGTTCTTACTGTTTAGGCAGAAGCATGAGCAGAGGCAACAATGGAAAGCCCAGGAACATGAAGTCCAACTGTCTAATACACTGCAGAGAAACAACACACCATTGGTGAGTAAGGGGCCAAATACATATATTCAAAGACATTTCAAAACAGGTCAACTAGTAAAACTGGGACAGAATAGTGCACTTGGAGTATATTCGAGATTTCAAAACTAATGACTTAATGTTACTTAGTAGATATTTACATAGTTAGCTGCTTACTGGATTACTGGCTTACTGCATACTGGTAGCGAGAAGGTGGTGAGAGCCGGTATTGAGGGGGAATGGTTCTGGGATGCCAGAACTAACTGTTAAGCCTTCTCAAGGTGTTGTGAGCCTAATTCCATGAAACACCAGTTTAACGTCGCCTATTCCTTCGCTCCATAGATGCTGCCTCACCCGCTGAGTTTCTCCAGCATTTTTGTCTACCTTTTAAATAGTTAATGGTGCTTTTGGAAAGTCCTTTCTAACAGCTGCAACAAACTGTAACTCCTTTCTTCACATTATGAATACACCTACGTCAATCAAGCACTCATAAATCACTCACTGATGGTTGAGTCTATTTTGGTTCATGTTGGTTAGCAAGTTTTTATTTGAACTGAGTAAACTGAACACAATCAAAATACAAGGAACTGCAGGCACTGGAATCTTGAGCAAAACACAAAGTGCTGGTAGGAACTCAGCCAGTCATGCAGAGTCTGTGGAGTTAGCTGACGTTTAGGTTTCTTCAGACCCTAACTGAAGCAGTGTCTCGACCTGAAAACTGTCTGTCCGTTCCCTCCACAGATGCTGCCTGACCTGCTGTGTTCCTCCAGAATGAACACGCGGCAGCCTGCTGGACTGAATGCTATTTGGATTTGAGCATCATTTAAGCGACCGGAGCAAGAAATTATGACCATTTAAAATTCTATTCCAGCTCAGCACTTGTTTATAGCCAAGAATTTGATGGCTCACATGGAATGTAGGGAAGGATTTAATGATCTGATGATAGCAGCCTGAATCCTATGTGTCAGCTGATTGAAGTCATTTATAGATAGCGGAGGTTTCCACCATCACAATACAAGTCTGCCAGGTTTGGCAAGAAATTGTCAAATTGGAACATTGGATTTTCAAAACCACATTTATTAAAGGACGGAAGTAAAATAATAAACATGAGAATGATAGCATAATAGCTAAATTACTGGAATAATAGTCAAAAGTTTGGGTGAACAATCCAGATGCCAAATTCAAATCCATCTCAGCAGCTGTAGAATTTAAATGCAATTCATGAAATAATTTGGTCAGCAAGAAATAATCATGGCAAGCGGGTCCCTCAAGTCTCTTATAAGTTTGGGTCATTGAAGAATTTAGAAGTAAAATAAAAAACTGTAGCTTCTGGAGAAATTTGGGAATTGCTGGAAATACTCAACAGTTTTGTGGAACTTAAACAGAACCTGTGGAAAAAACAGGCGCAATTAAAGTTTCAGATTGACTAAAACTGGACTAGTAAAGTGATAAAACAAATAAACAAAATGAGATTCGGGGCTCAGGAAGGGGTGAGGATGGAAGTCAGGTAGAAACAAGGAACTGCAGATGCTGGTTAACCTCTAACAACCTATCCCCTTTCCTTCCCTCTACCTCCCCCCCTCCCCCACACCTCCCCCTTTCCTTACCAACCCCCCTCCCCCCATGCCCCACCTGAACTCGCACCTATTTTACCATTGCCCCTCCACCCACATTCCTTCCACTGGGTTTACAATTCACAACTCTTCAATCGTTTTTGTCTCACACCTGTTTTAATCTCTGGCCTATGTTCCGTTCATCTGCCTATCAAAACCCCCTTTACCTGCTTTCACCTATTACCTGCTGTGCTTTGTCCTGCCTCTCCTCTTTCCTGGCTTTCTTCTCCCTCCATCTCCTCCCCTTTCCCATAATCTGTCTGAAGAAGGGTCCCAACCCAAAACGTCACCTACCCATGCTCTCCAGAGATGCTGCCTCACTGACTGAATCATTCCAGCACTTTGTGTCTAAACCCCAGTTCTTGTTAATGTACCTATTGGTGCCACAAAGCATGCCGAAGAGGATGGCCTTGATTACTTAGGAGTCATCAATGTGAATGTTATTCTGTGTGCCATCTTATTCACAAACCTTGTTATTTTATATTATTGTCCATTTAGCTCCAAGCTCATCTGAGGACAAACACTATTCAGGCAGAAATACCTGAAGGACACCGGAAAAGTGAACACTTGCAGACAGCTGTTGAAGAGTTTCAGTGTGTAAATGATCAGTTTTCTCCAACGAATGTGGATACAGATGCTGAACTGCACAATTGCAAATCTAAGAATGTGCAGCATCTGCAGTTTCAAGAAAAGATTGCAAAATTGCAATCTACGGTTGCAGATCTGACTGAAAAGAATTACAAGAATTGTAGCCAAGTGGCCAAAGTGCAGGAATCAATTATCAATATAAAAACTGCAATAGATGAGATAAAAGAAGAAAACAGCAAACTACATTCTATGATTTCTGAATTGCATTTGCAAATGAACTCTATTACTATGGATCCGCAGGGCAATGTTCAGCCCGCTGATGAATCTGTGAGGGACAAGCTTTGTGAAAAGGCAGGAACTGAAGATGAGGAACTTCATCTCAGGATCTTAAACCTATATGAACAAAATAATCAGCTGAAAACTATGATCATAGACTTAGATAAAAAACAAAGCTGCCAAGGAACATTACATTCACAAATACAGGAACATATTGATCAGTTTCAGGCTGTTGCTGAAAAATTACAGCAAGGAAATAAAAAAGTGCAAACCATCATCTCAGAACTTTATGAGAAAAAATGCCAATTTGAGGATTTGGCATCAGGCCTACAAAGAAATATTGCCAAACTGCAGGCAGCTATTCCCCACAATGTGCAGCCTGGTGCATTTTCAGAGCTGCGACATATGACAGAAAATTACTTAAACCTGCGGCATGAGAACTGGAAGCTGCAGGACAAAATGTCAGAGCTTTGCAAAAGTAAGAGCTGGCTTGAAAGCTCCCTATCAACATTAAACGCAAAGGTTTTTCAGCTTGAGGCTAGTAAATTTGACAGTCAAAAGCTCCAACACAAGATATTCGATCTTCAGGACAAAAGTAATGAATATACAAACGCTATCATCAAGCTTGAAGGTGAAAATATTAATCTACAAAAAAATTATTGTGGCCTTCAAAGCTATAAAAACAAACTGTTAACAATTATTTCAGAACTACAAAGTAAAGCATTAATGTTAGAGGGTGCTGACTTACAAAACAAACGGCTACAATGTCTTGCCCAAGAACTCCTTGGAAAGAATGCAGAATTAAACGTCAAAATCATCGTACTTGCAGAGAGAAATAACTCTTTGGAAGAATATCTTTTGCAAGTGCAGCAAAATATAAATCATCGTCAGAAAACTGCAGTAGAGTTACACGGATATACAAGACCCCAAACTACAATTGCAGAAGTGAGTGGGAATAAATACCAGTTTGAAACAGAGCTGCAGACAGTAATAGATATATTAGCCATCACTGCTGCAATCAAGGAGAAACTTCAGGTAACCATCTCTGAACAGCAGGAGCATATTTTGGAGTCTCAAGGTAACATTTTGAAACTACAGAGAAGAATCACCTCTCTTCACCAGTTAGTAACTGAACTACAAAATATTAGCCATCAATTTAGCTTAAATGTTTTGGAATTGCAAGACAACATTTATATGTCAGGCATCAGAGAAGCACAAAACCAATGTAGTCCAGTGATCTGTCAGGACAAGAAACATTATCATGAGGGAATGGTCAGTATTTCACAGCTCGAGACCGTGTTAGAATCACCATTTGCAAGGTTAACAGCTTCCACAGAAAGCTCTCTTATTCATATAATCCTTAAAATTATAAAGATTAGCAAAGACATTGTGGTCTCCATTGAGAAAATTGGGATCGAAACCAGACATCTTCAGGTTTCAATTTTTGATCTTGAGCTTAAGATGCAGTTACATAAGGATGGCTTGTTAAATTCAGAAGTGGACACCCTTCAAGAAATTGTTCAGCAGCTGAAGGAGCATAAATATTCACTTGAGAACCATGAATATGAGAAAGCACTCCTGCAACAAAAGATATCTGAAATTGATAAAATCCTGGTCAATGAAACATCCTTCACAAATGAAATTGAGGCTCAAATCAAGGATCAACAACACACAGCTAATTCTGAAAATAAAAAATTGCAAAAATTAATAATAGACCTTTTGAGTAATAATCTGGAACTTGAAAATACAATAAATTGGACTCTGGAGCGTAATGAAGTATTGGATGTCCAACTTGCTGCTTTGAAAAATATTCTCAGAGAGGAACAGGTACAATTTAATGAAAAAGAAGTCAAATTAAACTGGCAGTGGAAGATATATATCAAACATATTGAACATCTACAAGGTGTGTTATCAGAAATGGTTGCGGAAAATACAAATCTTAAAGAAACAGTTGAGATACTTGTCCAAGAGAAAGTTCACCTACAAACTACAGTATCTGAACTGCAATCCAATTTAAAATCAGGGAAGTTAAATACAAAAAGTCAGCAGGATGACCATTTGCATGCAGAGTCTTCCAACAGTAGACTGTGCAAGAAAAGTAAAACAGTGCAAAAAAATAACATCAAACTCACTAGAAGCTTGAAGGAATTTGAAGGAGTTCCAGATCTTCCTGCGAATACAAGGAACAAGCTAAAGCCAAAACTAACAGAGGAAAATCTATCCTTTGATGAGGAAGTCCGTCAAATTGAAGAGAAGGCCATAAATAATGATGGAAAAGATTGCCTTGAGGCCTTACTAGAGGAACTGATGGACGAGTCCGATAAAGATTGTGAGGTGCATATTGCTATTGAAAAGGCAGAGACAACGACAGATCTTGTAAACCTTGAAATAAATATACCACTTACTGATAAGGTGTTATTTCACTTGGGAAGTGAAAGATCAGATATATCTAATCCATCAACATTAGATGTCTCTGAAAATTTTCAAATGCAGAAAATGCCCAATGAACTGATGGAGTATAACAAAGAACTTACGGCATACATTGAGACTCTTATGGAAGAAAAATACTGGCTGACAGTTGCAGTTTGTGAACTGAAACTAAACCTGACGGAATTGCAACAACAGGTCGATAAAAGTGAGTCACAAATGATAAATAACTTTTGCAAATATATTCCAATATTTATTGATCCTGTGGAAAATGAAAACACACGACTTTTTGATCATGAAAATGCATTGGTTAACATTGTTAATGAATTGGGGAAAAATGCATCATTAGATGAATTTGATTGTAGCAGACCTGCTGTTCAAATGGAGATAGAGAAGGAGAAATCTGATGCAGAAAATAATCAACTTCAAAACAAAGTTAAAGACCTCCAGAAAAAGAATGAAGAATTAGAAATGTCTATTAAAAAACACGAACATGAGAAGAAATTGTTAGAAACTAATCTCATTAAGAAAGAGAATTATCTTTCTCTGGAACAGAAAAATGCCTGTGAAATGCAAAGCCTCATGAAATATGAAATCCAGATCATTGAAAAGCAAAAATGCCAGTTAGAAACTATGGCCGATGATCTATTGGATGGAAACATGACTTTATCAGTTGATGTAGATAAAATGTTGCTACAGCTCACAGAAGATGAAATGGACAGTGATCTTAAAATGCAACACTACTTCAATGAACATGAAGCTAAGATTTCTGAGCCAGAAGAAGTGTGTGAAACTATTGAAGTACAAGATGAAGCGAAAACACTGGATGAGACAAGAAGACAACATAAATTGATCGAGAAGTATAAAGTAGAGAAAGAGTCTCTTTTAAAGTTTAAAATTCTACTCAGAAATCAGCAAATGTACTGCAGGACAAGTGCTAATCTCACAAATGATTTAAAGGAAGTTGATGAAAAAATAGGACGACTTCAGGAAAAGCTGAATGCTCTGACATGTAACAGCTCAAAATTTCTGGAGATTCTTAATCAGTCCACAGAAAGGAGTCAGATCAGTAACATTTGTAGTTCAGAAAGTCAGGTGAGCAAGTCAGTATCAATGGAACCTGTGCACCTGTGTAACTTAATAAACCCAGATTTCTCTGGAAAACATGCTGATATTTACCCAGACAGCGGAAAAGACTTGGAATCATATATTCAGCTGTCGAAAGAAAAGAATAAAAGCAAAATCTTAAATGTACAAAACGTTCAACATCTAGAGTCAATCAAGGAATCACAGAACAGTAATGAAAGCATACAAAAGGCCATGGAAAAGACTGACAGAGATAAAAAATTGCTTGAATTAAATGTGACTCACCACAAAGGAAGGATAGATGCTGAGCAACATGCCTGCAATAACTTGACAGTTTATCTAAAAAACAAAAGCAAGATATTAGGAAATCAGAATAATAATTTCCATGATATGATCGCTGAATTGTTGAATGATATCTCAAGATTTCAAGTTTCAATTGATAATCTTGAGCAAGCAAAAAAACTGTTAAAGATTAAAATCACTGAGCTGAATGATGGAATGAAAATAGATGAGGCATGCTGCAGTTACAGAGTAAAGCAAGGGAGTTCATCTCAGGCTGCTGACCCACCAAAGAAATTAACAGGATCTGAGAACACTATGATGAATTTCCTTGCAGCTCTTTATGAAGTGGACAAGGATACAATTCTTCCTGCAGTTATGAACCACGTTCTTGAAACAGGTGACGAACTTCAAAACAGTGAAACGAGATCTCAACAAACCATTGATAACACTGAAAATGGTAGAATAATGTTTGTGAAAACCACTGGTAATTTGCAAGATAAAATATTAGAAGAGCACAATTTTAGTATTGCATTACTGGAACTTTCTCAGACTATGGATCCTTCCTCTGCGAACAGTTACCAACGAAAAGTTGTGAAAAATCCACCAGAAAGTCATTATTCACAAAATGAAAGTTTAGTAGATAAAAAAGTTAAATTAATAGATAGTGAGCCCACAGAAGAACATTTGACCTCAACTAAAATTCACTTTCAACCAGCGAATGAGGAAGACTTGAAATGGACAATGCAAGAGACGGAATTGGTGGATATGGCTCTTGGGAGCATAGCGGGAGAAATAAGTCTAGGTCCAATTTCAGAAAACCAACTAAGTATCTATAAAACCAAGAGAAATAATACAGAAAGCGAAACAATAAATAAATTAATAATTAATTTCCAAGACATAAATCAACAAGCCAAGGAGAAGAACATTTTTTCAACTTGTGCGCATTTAAGTGTAGCCGATGAGGACTACAATCTTAAAACTAACTGTAAGTGTGACTTCAATCAGAATTGTACTGAATCTGAAGTAAGGAATACATGGCTGCAGGAAACATTTGAATCAACTAACAGTATGGGATATCCAGAAATAGGAAATATTATGAGAGGGCAAGACACATTGCTGGCTGGAGATTCCAAGCAACAATACACAGGAATAGAAAAAATTGCTGATACTGTAAGAACAACATCAGTTTGTGCCATTGAGTCTCCAATTATATATATTAAGGGCACCTGTCAACAGGAAAAAGCTGTACCATTGTCAAAGAGGGTGCAGGAGCGAAATAGGGTCACTCTAAATCATCAAGAAGACAAAGAATTGGTCAAACCAACTCTCGATCATCAAGAGACCGAACTTTGGGAGGAAGAACTTACGGATAACGGTTACATTGATCAGAGGTAGAAATTAAAGATGCTATTTGTCTCTCGTCAAGCCTGATTATCTGTAAATGTCACCTGGTTGTGAATACAGGGTATTCCTATTAATGGTTCGAATTAGCCTGACACACTGAGTTACTCTAGCATTTTGTGTCTATCTTTGGTATAAACCAGCATCTGCAGTTCCTTCCTACATATATTTTTCAAAGAGTAAGGTTAAAACACTCAAAAACCAAGGACAGGTGAAGCATGGCACATAATTAATTAAATTAAATGGAGGTGACACCAAAGACCTTTGAACATGAGGAAGAGTGGGATAGGGACACACCATCAGCATGATCCATGGTTCAGCCCTAATTGAGATTACATTCTCTATAATTTAATTAAACTACAGACACATAAGAGAATAAGAAAAATATGTCAGATTTTAAATATGGATGTCTCTCAACTTGTGCCTTCATTCATGGTTCACTTCATTCATGTTTCTGTGCTTCAAGTCCAGTTTAGTACCCAATCCCCTTATCCATAATTTCCCTGAATGTCCAAAACCCCATTAACCATAACATTGAATGTACTTAACAAGCAGCCATCCATGGATCTTGGAGAAAGAGAATTCCAACAATTTCCAGGAAGATATTTCTCCTCATTTCAGTTCTAAATGACTGGCCACATATTGAGATTATTCTCCAACATGTATACTCTCTGGCTAATAAAAACACACCTTACACTGGAAGGAACTTCTGGGACAAAGGACAATTACATATAAGCAGTCTGTTGGTTATCAAGGTGAATGATGCTACCGGGACTTGGATTTGCAATTGGCCATTGGTTCTGATTCTGAGTTGTTATGATGATTGCCGTGAGACGTTATTGATAAAATTTACATTTTTGAAGGTGTAGAGAAGTTTGCATTCACATAGACACTAGGGTGTGTTCACATCTGACCAACCTAATTTGCCTGCAAGTAGGCTGCCGCAGTAGCAGAAACCAGGTGGAAGTAGGCCAGCCTGTTATCAAAGTGTTTTGAAAATTTGCAGGGCCAATCCATGAAAAACAGAACAAGACTTTAGTCACAGCAAGTCTCCAAATGCTGGTTGGTTAGCATCATCATCTACCTCCATCGAGATAATAAAGAGCCTGGATTCCCAATCAGGGTGAGCAAGTACATGTTCTGAAAAAATGTAGGGACAGAGAACTAATTTAGGGTGAAAGTGAAAGTAGGATGAAAGTGAAAGTACAATCAGTAAATGTTCAGTGCACTAGTCATTATTGCTGCTATCTCATTCTAATCAATTTTTCTTTCCCATTTTTCCTTATTATCCTTCTTCTCCTCCACCAAGATTGGTAGTCTACCTTCTTATTCCTCTGATGGACACTTGCTTGGAAAGACAAAACTATGGAAAACAGCAGATTATGTCTATTTTTAGTACTTTTTTAACTACAAAATAATTCACATAGCAGAGCTGCACTATGGAACTGACAAGTTTGAATACAGCAGATCTTTTGTGAAAATGTTACTAATATGAATGTTAAATAACTTTTTCTCCATTAATGAGGAATCTGTAATAAATACTGCCAAGTGAGGAGAAGGTGGCTCCAACTTTAAATTAAATAGTTTATTGTTTTGAAGATGTAAATTCAAATATCTCCACTATAATATATGTTTTGCAAACATGGAGACATATTTGAATAGTATTATTTTTCAAAAATCATACTGAGAATTTTACAGCTCTTTTATCTCTATCCTACAAATAATATAAAGCTGGCCACATTAAAATTTATCTTTCCCTTTGATTATAAACTTCAATATTCTCTCCAGATGCAACATTATATTTCCTCCACAATAATTATTGCAACCATGAAAAATGTTCTTACATGTTGATCATTTGAGAAATATGAATTGTTATATAGATTGGTCCTCCAATTAGATGTAAGTTTAAATCCAAACAATTGAAAAATCATCACAGATCATTAATTGCAAAAAACAATTTGCAGTGCCTCAGTTTACAATATACTAAATCACATCAATGTAACAATGCAATACTGGTGTAAAATTACTATCTATTTTTTATTCTATGGTTGATTGCACAGCATTAGCATTGTAAACATTATTGTGCGTTGTGTGTACATAAATTAACATGTTGATTTTTTAATATTATTTGTGCAGTTTATCCATTAAGCCTATGGCCGTCTCCACTGAGTTTATGGAACCTACATCCTCTGGCACTGAACAGATTACTGAAACTTCTGAAGTGCAAAAAGACAACAAAAATGTAAAGGTAAAAGTAGAATGTGACCTTTTGGGAATCCATTATCTTCAACTATTTGAAATGGTGTGACATTACAGCAGAATCAGTACAGATCAATTCTATTAGCTTTATTAATCAGGAATCAATTCCAACATCCTTAATGAATGTAGCTCATTAGGTTTTTTTATATACAGGTGAGTTATGCAAAGAGAAACAGTTCATGTGGTTTTCATGCAAGAAGTGGCACAACTGATAGAGCTGCTGCCTCAGAGCACCCGAGACCCAGGTTAATACTGACATCAAGTGCTGCTGTTTGCACAATCTCCCTGTGACGACATGGGCTTCCTCCTGGTGCTCTGGTTTCCTCCCACATCCCAAAGATGTGCGAGTTTGTAGGTTAATTGGCCTCTGTAAATTGCCCCAGTGTGTGGGGAGTGGATGGGAAAGTGGGATAACATAGAACTAGTGTGAAAGGGTGATCGATGGTCAGTGTGGACCAGGTGGGCCAAAGGACCGATTTTCATGCTGGAAATCTAAACTAAACTAAATGGAAGGAACTAATGGTTATTTACAATCATAACTATTTCCCCTCATTCAAATGTTGAGATGTATTGTTTCAAGTATCAAAAATGACTAACAGTTCATTAACTTACCAATAGCCTGAATCAGATGAACAAAATGTAGCATCTGTGTAAAATTATGAGTGCAAATGAGAAATATGTGAAAACATCTATTATTCCCCTTCTGAATGAATGAATGAATCTCTGTATTGTCATTGCACATGGTACAACGAAATTTAAAAGGCAATCCCACGGTGTGATTCACAAGAGCAATTTTAAATATATAAGAAAAGGTAAAAATATATACATATAAAAAAAAATTTAAAAATCACAGATAAATAACAATAGCAGCTGAGGTAGAACCATTCAGTTGAATGTGAGTGTTATTTCTTATTTTGCATTGTTAAGTTCACGTATGGCTATGGGATAGAAGCTGTCTCTGAGTCTGTTTGTGCGAGTTTTGAAAGACCTGTACCGTCTGCCAGAGGGCAGCAGGTGGAACAGGTTGTGTCCAGGGTGGGAAGGGTCCTTCAGGATGTTGGCTGCCCTGCCAAGGCAGCGAGAGCTGAAGATGTCCTTCAGGGAAGGCAGTGGGCAGCCAGTGATTTTTTGTGCGGTGTTGATGACCCTTTGAAGGGCTCTCCTGTCCGCTGCAGAGCAGCTGGCATACCATGGTTATACAGTACGCCAGCACACTCTCGATGGAGCAGCGGTAGAAGGACACCAGCAGCTTCTCCTCCAGGTTGTTTTTCCTGAGGATCCTCAGAAAGTAGAGTCGCTGCTGGGCCTTCTTGACTGCTGTGGTGGTGTTTGTAGTCCAGGAGAGATCCTCCGTAATTTGTGTGCCCAGGAATCTGAAGTCTGAGACCCTTTCCACACAGTCCCCATTGATGAATAGGGGTTTGGGGGCTGCACTGTTCTTACGGAAGTCTATGATAATTTCCTGATTCACCTTTCTTTGCAAAATTCCCTATCAGGCAGCAATTACTGATCTTGTGGTCAAGATAAAACGTAAGTAAGCATGGAACGTTTGGATGTTTGTTTGTCAATAGCAAAGATTCTGCATTGTTCTGGAAGATATTTATTAAATTGTTTTTGAATGTAACATCATATTTCAAGGGTTTTTTTTCCTCAGAGAAAATGTCTGCTTTGTGACCATCTTTAGCTGGGCAAGAAACCCTTGCCCAGGCAAAATCAAGATAATTAGGTAACCAAATATTAGCAGCATTTCCACAGCGACAGAAAAGGAAGAAACCATTGTCATAGCTCTGAGGACATATGTTTAAGGTGAGGGGAGGAAGGGGGGGGGGGGTGAGTTTGAGATTTAATAGGAACACGAGGGGCAGCTTTTTTACTCAAAGGTGGTCAGTGTATGGAACGAGTTGCCGGAGGAGGTAGTTGAGACAGTGGCTATCACAACATTTAAAAAACATTTAGACAGCTACGTGGATAAGATAAGTTTAGAGGGATATGGGCCAAACACAGGCAGGTGGGACCAGTGGAGATAGGCCTTGTTGTTCAGCATGGGCAAGTTGTGCCAAAGGGCCTGTTTCCAAGCTGTATGACTCTGTTGCAACAAAGCAAGATTGATTGTGTGGATCAAACATTAAATCACTCTCCTGGAACCTACAAACTTAAAACACTTGTGGATAATATGCTATATACCATCACTTATCTCATTGCAAGATGGTAAAAGTGCATATATACTTTGGCTTTAGTGTTTAAAAATGTTTCAAGGCGCTTCACGGGTAATTAAAAAAAAGAATGCTGAATGAAAAATGTACCTAATAGGAATTCCTCTTCAGATTTATTTGATTTAATTACTGATGACAATGGCAAATGTTCCAATGATCAAATAATGGATACAAAAAATGGATTCAGTGTAAAATACGAGGGCTGTGACAACCTATTGCATGCTGCATCATGTACATGCACTTACATTTCCCTTGAATACATTCTATTAAAGAAATATTTTGGTGTCTGGAAAGGTTTACTAAATTTGCAATGTTTGGCATTTTTTTTGTTTCCTTTTGTAACATGGGTCTTTGTATGTTTCTTTTAATGAATTCCTCCCATTAGATTATCTGCTTGTTTTGCCTTATTACTCAAAAGCAGGACACATTATGCATCCATCTTTGTTGGAAGATTTGGAAAATAATCTTGAATGCGTTGCATATCCTCCTTATACAAAACATTTTCCACAATTTTTCAAGGTTAATATCTCCACAGTTTTCTATTAATATAAACCTCTCTAATTTGTTACTTGTCATCCTTAAATTTCTTGTTACCAATTTGCATCTACAATAATTTCTCAGTGGTTTAACTAATCATTATGCTATGAAACAGGGTAATCCGAAGGGGATCTCTTTGAATCATCTTTCCATTTAAATCGTAGCATTGTTAAAGGAGATGCTCAGGGCATGTTTTTTTACACAGAGGATGTTGGGTGCCTGGAATGTGCTGCCAGGGGTGGTGGTGGAGGCAGTTACAAGAGCATTTTAAATAGACAAATTGATATTCAGGAAATAGAAGGATATGGATCATGTGCAGGCAGATGAGATTAGTTTCTCTTGGGTAGACAAAAATGCTAGAGAAACTCAGCGGGTGAGGCAGCATCTATGGAGCGAAGGAATAGGTGACGTTTCGGGTCGAGACCCTTCTTCAGACTGATGTGGAGGTGGTGGGGGGGGGGGGCGGGGGGGGGGCGGGGGGGGGGAGGGGGGGCGAGAAGAAGATAGCAGATGAGATTAGTTTCTCTTGGCATCATGTTCGGCACAGACATTGTGGGCCGAAGGGCCTGTTCCAATGCTGTACTTTTCTATGTTCTATATTTATTCTGTAGGTATAATCTGGAGACCTGATTCATCTTAGATATTCAGACCCTCTTATTCTCAGGATTCAAACCCTGGTCTGCCCAACATATGTCACAAGTTAACATTCACAAATTATGGGCGTAGAATTAGGCCATTCGGCCCAAAGATTCTATTCCGCCATTCAATCGCGGCTAATCTCTATCTCCTAATCCCATTTTCCTGCCTTCTCCCCATAACCCTCGACACCCGTTCTAATCAAAAATTTGTCGCTCTCTGCCTTAAAAATATCCACAGAGGACTTTGCTTCCACAGTCCTCTGTGGCAATGAGTTCCACAGAAGAGCTACCCTCTGACTAAAGAAGTTCCTCCTCAACTCCTTTCCTTGGAGACGCAAGGAACTGGAATCTTGACACTAAGTACCAGAGTAACTCAGCCGGTCAGGCAGCATCTCTGGAGGACATGCATGGGCAGGGTAGGCGACATAGAGGGAAGAAAACCGGGGGCGGGACAAAGCCACCCCACCCTTTTGCAGCTTCCTCCACCTACTATAATCAGTCTGAAGAAGGGTTCCAACCCAAAATGTCATCTAACCATGTCATCCTGAGCTGTTGTCTGACCCGCTGTTACTCCAGCAATTTGTGTTGTACTTATTTCCTTATTGTCTGTTAGATGAACATTTCTATCAGTGTTTTATGCAGCCAGCTTCTTGCATCTTTGAACAAGCATGAATTGCATGTGTTTAATAGTTTCAAAATTCAACTAATTAGTTTGCATAACCATAAAATGGTAAAATAATTTTTAAAAAAAATACATATGCTTATTATAATTAGAAACTTGCAGATCTTGAAAATGTCCACCTTCTGAAATATGCTCTTAATTATTTGTAGCAACCTTGATTGAAGAAGATATCAACAGTTTGAATTCATTGACATCAGAAGAAATAACTGGACATGAATTGATAGAGAAGGAAAATAACAAATCTACTCCATCTTTGTGGATGAGATGCATGATACAGTAATTCTTCAAAGTGATTCAAATACTGTGCAAAATTATAACCAATGTAGTTTAAATTATTCAGCAAAACACTGCCTTATTGTCATGACGGGTTATTTATTCTGATGCTTAACAATTCACTTCACTTCATCGTTTTTTTTGAAGAATCGTCCATATTTTTAATCTTTTTAATCCTCATGCGAATCACCATTTGGAAATCAATATCAACTTAAAAGGATGATTACTTCCTAGCACAAGCTTTAATGCCCGATACACACATCACATTAACAAAATGTTTTCAAATGATTCCTGAAATATTCAATTTTTATTGAGATTTTGCCTTATTTCTCTTTCTGCCAATACAACCCATTGAAAATCAGAAGACAATGCAGTTTGAAGTCAGACATCTGGGAAGGTGTTGCTAATCTGAGTCTATGTTAGAGTATCAAAAGTGACTGTTCGGGGGAAATAGGTTTTACTTTTTACAGAAACTAAACACATTATCTAGTAATCTAGTTAAACATGACAGGACCTCTTCAAAATGGGACATGTAGTTTTAGGTGGGTGGTAACACAGGGAGCAGATTATGCAGCACTCTATATTACAAACTTTATTTGAATATTCTCTTCTGTATCTCAACCATGAATTCCCATTCTGCAATAAAACAAATAATTTGCTGTAACTAATTTTAATTGCATGGACTATGTTTATCAAACGTGGAACAGTTGACTTGCAGGTAACTCTGTGATGATGAAAGTGGAGCATATCTCTCAACTGCAGATGAACTGCTGGCCAGCCAACACCACAGCAACCCAAAGCAGAATAAAACATTGAATTACATGGCATAATACACTATGCATGCCTCGGTGGTCTGGCAAAATGACTCATTGCCAGAACTCACCAACAAGCACAAGACCTGGCTAAGCTGGCGGTGAGTGAGACCCTCCCAGTCAGAACCTTCCTGTACCATCGGAATCTTACTACCACGCTGCCCTCGAACGGCTGCTCTGCAGATGAGACGGTTGCCCACCTCTTCACATAGTGTGGATTTGCGAAGAGGGTCCGGTGAATGATATAGGGGTCTTTGTCCCAGTTTATCGTGAACAACTCCGTAACTCACTGATTTATGAACTGTTCCCAGGGATAAATTTGGAGGTGGACATCGTCCTATTGGAAGATAATCAACTTTACAAATTATCAATTTGTTAATCAACTTAGTCTGCCCGAAACTTGTGATCTCCCAGCAGAACGAGATAGACAATAGACAAGAGGTGCAGGAGTAGGCCATTCGTCCCTTCGAGCCAGCACCGCCATTCAATGTGATCATGGCTGATCATCCACAATCAGTACCCCGTTCCAGCCTTCTCCCCATATCCCCTGACTCCGTTATCTTTAAGAGCCCTATCTAGCACTTTCTTGAAAGTATCCAGAGAACTGGCCTCCACTGCCCTCTGAGGCAGAGAATCCCACAGACTCACAACTCTCTGTGAGAAAAAGTGTTTCCTCGTCTTCGTTCTAAATGGCTTACCTTTAGTGGATGCAGAGACGACGACTACGTTTTCTGAACGATCTTTATTAACCACTCGCTCCTTTGTCAACAGGTCTATGCATACACGTCTGATCACAACGGTGGTCAGCAAAACAATTGCCGCGCAAAAACGAAACCACGTGAAAATGGCAGCCCCTCCCAAGTCACGTGACCGCGGCTTCTGAATGCCGGATACAATACCTGCGTGTGCCTGTAGGCACCGCTACATACCTCTTATTCTTAAACTGTGGCCCCTGGTTCTGTACTCCCCCAACATGTTTCCTGCCTCTAGCGTGTCCAAACCCTTAATAATCTTATATGTTTCAATAAGATACCCTCTCATCCTTCAACTCCTCTTGTTATAAAGGCCAACATGCCATTTGCTTTATTCACTGCCTGCTGTACCTGCATGCTTACTTTCATTGACTGATGTACAAGGACCCCCAGATCCCATTGTACTTCCCCTTTTCCCAACTTGACACCATTTAGATAGTAATATGCCTTCCTGTTTGTGTACCAAAGTGGATAACCTCACATTTATCCACATTAAACTGCATCTGCCATGCATGTGCCCACTCACCCAACCTGTCCAAGTCACCCTGCATTCTTATAGCATCCTCCTCACAGTTCACACTGACACCCAGCTTTGTGCGATCTGCAAATTTGCTAATGTTACTTTGAATCCCTTCATCTAAATCATTGATGCATATTGTAAATGGCTGCGGTCCCAGCACCGAGCCTTGCGGTACCCCACTAGTCACTGCCTGCCATTCTGAAAGAGACCAGTTAATCCCTCCTCTTTGGTTCCTGTCGTCCAAACAATTTTCTATCCATGTCAGCACTCTACCCCCAATACCATGTGCCCTAAATTTGCTCACTAACCTCCTATGTGAGACCTTATCAAATGCTTTCTGAAAGTCCAGGTACACTACATCCACTGGCTCTCCCTTATCCATTTTCCTATTTACATCCTCAAAAAAGTCCAGAAGATTAGTCAAGCATGATTTCCCCCTCGTAAATCCTTGCTGACTCGGACCGATCCTGTTACTGCAATCCAAATGTGCCGCTATTTCTTCTTTTATAATTGACTCCAGCATCTTCCCCACCACCCCCATCAGGCTAACTGGTCTATAATTCCCTGTTTTCTCTTTCCCACCTTTCTTAAAAAGTGGGATAACATTAGCTACCCCCCAATCCACAGAAACTGATCCTGAATCTGTAGAACATTGGAAAATTATCACCAATGCATCCACGATTTCTAGAGCCACTTCCTTAAGTACCGTGGGATGCAGACCATTAGGCCCTGGGGATTTATCAGCCTTCAGTCCCATCAGTCTACCCAGCATCATTTCTTGCCTAATGTGGATTTCCTTCAGTTCTTCCGTCACCCCAGATCCTCTGGCCACTACTATATCAGGAAGATTGTTTGTGTCCTCCTTAGTGAAGACGGATCCAAAGTTCCTGTTCAACTCATCTGCCATTTCCTTGTTCCCTATAATAAATTCACCTTTTTCAGTCTTTAAGGGTCCAACTTTGGTCTTAACTATTTTTTTCCTCTTCACATACCTAAAGAAGCTTTTACTATCCTCCTTTATATTCTTGGCTAGCTTACATTCCGTACCTCATCTTTTCTCCCCGTATTGCCTTTTTAGTTATCTTCTGTTGCTCATTAAACATTACCCAATCCTCTTGCTTCCCGCTCATCTTTGCTACGTTGTACTACTTCTCTTTTATTTTTATACTGTCCCTGACGTCCCTTGTCAGCCACGGTCGCCCCTTACTCCCCTTGGAATCTTTCTTCCTCTTTGGAATGTCCGTCAGGGAATGTTTCCGACTGGCCCATTCCAGACTTAATTGGAAGAAGGATCATAGACATCTTTGGGTACTTTGTTTTCATCCAAAATGTGGTGAAATCTGAAATCTGTTGTCTACAGGATGACAAAAACAGAAACATTTATCCGATTTAAGTGCTTGAACCTACAAAACTTTGGACCAAATTCTAGGACATGGGGTCATTCCCTGTTGTTATTTTGACTGTCATTGATTTCTATGGTTTGTAGGAATGTTGTACCAGAGACCTGGGACCCAGTCAGCATCATTGCTGCTCATTCCTTCACTTGCAACACCTTGTTACTGTCTACAGATTTCAGCTAATGATTTGGCTTTTGCAACATTAAAGAAGATGGATTACTCAAAAGCAATCTACCAGTCTGGTTTATATCTGTGATAGACACAAAATGCTGGAGAAACTCAGCAGATCAGACAGCATCTCTAGAGAAAAGGAATAGATGACGTTTCGGGTCGAGACCCATCTTCAGACCCAGTCTATCTATTTTGTGTCTATCTTTGGTGTAAGCCAACAATTGCAGTTCCTTCTTATATGGTTTAAATCTGTGGTTGGTGATACCTCGAGCAAAGACTAGATGCATTTCAAGCTTCAGTGCATGGGAAGGATAAGGTGTTTATGATAATTCAACCGAAATGTTTGCATAAAGCTATTGCCAGATACTGATTGTGACTAATTGTTACTGATATTGATTGTGATGAGTACTAACAAAACCTATAAGACAATTACTGCAGATGAAGCAACACAAAATTATCTTGTCTTTTCATTCTTTGAAATGAAAACTGAAATTTCTTAAAAACTGAAAATGAAGAATCTTAACACTTATTTAGAGCCGTCTTATGTTAAGTAGACTGAAGAAAGAGAGAAGCCTTCAGCGTGTTTTATATTGAAGAAGGGTTTCGGCCCGAAACGTCGCCTATTTCCTTCGCTCCATAGATGCTGCTGCACCCGCTGAGTTCCTCCAGCAATTTTGTGTACCTTTGTTTTATATTCTGTTTTGTTGCTCAGTATTGAAACAATGATAGTGATTTACACTGATGTTACATCAATGCCCCCTAGGGGAAAAACTGTTTAGAGAAAATGTGCATCATTTAAAATCGAAGATAGTACTTTATAAAAAACTTGATATTACTATGCCTGGAATTCAGTGGAAATTAGAAATCAACCGATAAAAATTTGAAGCCCCACATGTCCTCTCAACCAGTTATTTTTATTAAGAAGTTAAGACGTGACATTTAATGCAGAGATTGATAGGTTCTTGATTAGTAAGGGTGTCAAAGATTATAGGGAGAAGACGGGAGAATGGAATTGATTGAGAAAAATAGATCAGCCATGATCGAATGGTGGAGCAGACCCAAAGCCTAATTCCTAATTCCAAAGCCAAATAGCCTAATTCTGCTCCTATGTCTTATGATATAGATATATGATGTTACTGTAACATAAGGGGAGGAACCCACAATCTGAGTTAGAACTGAAAGTTCAAACCATTGAAAATAAAGTTCGACAAAACTAATAACAATTGAAGCTATAGAAACATGAATAGAAAGCTACTGTCCGATGAGCCTTACACCAGTGGTAGGGAAGTTGTTGGAAGGCCCATTTCTTGCTGTCCGATTCTATGGTTTTTATCTCTTTACACAAATCTGTCCACACATTCCTTCCTATTTTAATAGATTCTGACCTCATCCTGGATTTTGTGTGTCTGCTTTCCCCCCACCTCTGTTGTACGTAGATTTCCACGGTACCTATTTGTTATTAAACTGTCGCAAAGCATTTTACACTTTTATTATTTTTTGGGTTGGAATGACCCAGTTAGTAATGGAATGTGTAAGTAAACACAGGAGCCATTTTGTACTGACGTCACCAATGAATTGATTTGGCATTCTGGTTGATGGTGATTCCATGAGGAGTGTAAGTTGACACACTGGAGCCCCAGGGGTTTAATCATGTCAAAAAAGACTGGTTTAATGTTTCAACTTAAGGGGGTTTAATAATGCAATACTCCTTCATTAACACATGAGAATGTTAACTCCGTTTATACTTACGTATCCTGCTACCAGACATCGACCCACAATTCATTGACACAGAAATCAGACGCAGCAGTAGAGTGGCTGCCTTACAGCGACCCAGATTCGATCCTGAGTATGGGTGCTGTCTGTAAGGTGTATATTCTCCCTGTGACCATGTGGGGTTTCCCCGAGCTCCAGTTTGCTCCCACACTCCAAAGACCTGCAGGTTTGTAGGTTAATTGGCTTCTGTAAATTGTCCCTAGTGTGTGTAACAGTGCTAGTTTATGAGGTGATCGCTGGTTGGTGCAAACTAGGTGGACGGAACGGCCTGTTTCCAAGCTGTGACTATACTATTTTAGACAAGCCTGTCTGATTCACAATCCTTTTGGTAGAACTGCCAGCCAAACAATGTTTTTGAAGGAAAAAGATGACTGCACTGAGGAATCCTCCATTATACTGGGCCAAGCAACCAAGCAACAGGCATGTCACACGAACAGAATCAAGACTCAAGAAATGACTGCACAGGACTACCTGCATTCTGACAATGGGAATCAGAATTCAGAAGGCAGACCTGGCAAAGCTCAGTTCCACATGGGTGTAGGGGAAAGAATAGTGAGGGCTGATAACTAATAAATAGGGATGTGGATTGTGCTCATGTAGTGAGAGGGAACCACAGACAAGAAGGGACATGGAATGCAGCAGTGACGATACCCAAGTTTCAGGAACTTCATTGATGATGTTATAGCCTGCACCCATTGTTGTGACAGAAGATTGGTTCTACTGTCAAAGTTAGACTTGTGGATAATTATTTTATTCTGTAATCAAGACCTCGTTTTATTGTTAATCAAATTTCTGTGTAATCTTGTCAACTGAGAATATAGAAGCTGTAACAAAATCGTACTTGGCAGGTCAGCTTTCGCTGGTCACCAGTTTTAATAAATCACCTGTTACTTCAAACACCAACTCTGCGTGACCTTTCTATTTACTCCTACACACATGAACGCATGAATGGTGGCAGATAAAGGCGTCCAACAGGTGATTATCTTTACTCTCAATCATGGCAGAGTGCAAGTTAGTCACGGCGTAGCAAAGGCAAGATTGAATTGTCATTCAGATAACCAGGCACATCGATTCTGTGCCAAGTCTAACCTGCCTCAGAATCTGTGAAAGAAAGCCTACCTTGGAAATCTCAGCAAGCTTCTGCTGCATGTGACTGCAGATTCCACCAATGGAGCATAGTCAGGGAATCAGCAGCAGAGCGCAGCCCTGAACCTTGAACTTGCATGCAGCTGTCAGAATCTTTCAGTAAGGGGCAATAAGAGTCAGGAAGTCATGAAGCAGCTCTGTAGGCCTTTGGTTAGGGCATATTTGGAGTATTGCGTGTAGTTCAGGTCCATCCCATTGAAGAAAAGATGTGGAGGCTTTGGAGAGGGTGAAAGGTTTCCCAGAATGATGCCTGGATTAGAGGGTTTTAGCTGTATTTAAATTTCCAAAAGGCAGTCCACAAGGTTCCACATATTGACAGGTAAATAAATGAGCCCAAGGTATTGGAGGAAGTGTGTTAGCATTGATTGAAAACTGGCTATCATTTAGAAAACAAATGAAACCAGTGGAGTACCCCAGGCCCTCATTTGATTACTGAGGCCGCTTCCTTTAAAACTCTTGGGTGTAGGTCAATGGGTCACAATCATTTGTCCCCCTATAGCCCCATTAGTTTCCCTAATACTTTATCCTTTGAGACCAGGATTTTTACATGCTCCTCCCTATTGAAATAAGCACATCTCTTATTTTAGGAATATTTATAGTATTCTCCATGGTGAAAACTATGAAAAAATAGTTTACTTAACATATCTGTAATTTCTTTATTTCCCATTATTAATTCACAAGCCTTGTCCTCTAGAGGTCCCACAGCTATCTTGGATACCCCCTTATATCCATCTAAACTTTCCTTGCTTGGTTTAATATTTCAATCAAGCTTTCTCTCAATATCAATTTTCTCCCTTCTGCTTAGTCTTCTACTGCTCTATTCTGAAAATCTCGTTCAGCGAAATCTGTGCTTGAATTCAGTCCGTTCAGCGGTTCTGTAAATAGCAGGAGACTCTCTCAGCTCTCTCCCAGAACTAGTCTCAAACTTTGCCTGTATCAGCTTTGCCAGACCCAGCCAAAAAACAAAATGAAGAACACTGCAGGTGAGGGAAATCTGAAATAGAAATGGAGAATGCTCAAAACAATCAGCAGGTCAGGCAGCATCTGTGGAAAGAAAAAAGGAGTTAGTGTTTCATATCAAGCACTCTTTATCAGATGATGTGATCTTACTGCAACACCCATAGCTCAACCGACTGCATCCCATCTTATTTTAGTTTAGTTTATTATTGTCATATATACGGAAGTATGGTGAAAAGCTTTTTGTTGCGTGCTATCCAGTCAATTATAAGATTATACATGTTTACAATCAAGCCACCCAGAATATTCAGTTACAGGATAGAACAACATTTTGTGCAAGATAAAGTCCTATTAAATATATTCTGAGGGCCTCCAATGAAGTAGATGGTAGGGCTGGACCACTCTATAGTTGTTGATAAAATCGTTCAGTTGCCTGATAACAGCTGGGAAGAAACTATCCCTAAATCTGGAGGTATGCATTTTCACACTTCTGTACCTCTTGCCTGGTGGGAGAGGGGAGAAGAGGGAGTGACCAGTGTGAGACTCATCCCTAATTATGCTGGTGGCCTTGGCGAGGCAGTGTGAGGTGTAGATAGATTCAATGACACGGAGGGTGGTTTGCGTGATGTCTCTAAATGTCTCTAAAGTGATCCCCTCTAGTTCAAAGTGATCACATTCTCCTCTCAACTGCCTGTGAGTAGAGTCATAGAGTCACACAGCGTGAAAACACGCCCTTTGGCCCAACTTTCCCAGAACGATCAACATGTCCCATCTCACTAGTCCCACTAGTTCCTGCTTTTGACCCTTATCCCTCCAAACATGTCCTACCCATGTACCTGTCTAATTGATTCTTAAACAATGAAATAATCCCTGCCTCAACTACCTCTTCTGGCAGCTTGTTCCATCTACCCACCACCCTTTGTGTGAATAGTCCAATATTTTATGAAATTGCTGCATCATCAATGCAGTGCTCTTCTTTGACAGGCCATTCAGAATAGACAATAGACAATAGACAATAGGTGCAGGAGTAGGCCATTTGGCCCTTCGAGCCAGCACCGCCATTCAATGTGATCATGGCTGATCACCCACAATCAGTACTCCGTTCCTGCCCTCCCCCTTATCCCTTGAATCCGCTATCTTTAAGAGCTCGATCTAACTCTCTCTTGAAGCATGCAGAGAACCTGCCTCCACCGCCCTCTTGAGGCAGAGAATTCCACAGACTCACAACTCTCCATGTGAAAAAGTATTTCCTCATCTCCGTTCTAAATGGCTAACCTCTTATTCTTAAACTGTGGCCCCTGGTTATGGACTCCCCCAACATAGGGAACATGTTTCCTGCCTCTAGCGTGTCCAAACCCTTAATAATCTTATGTTTCAATAAGATCCTCTCTCATTCTTCTAAATTCCAGAGTATACAAGCCCAGCCGCTCCATTCTATCAATATATGATAGTCCCGCCATCCCGGGAATTAACCTTCTGAACCAGGGTAGGAGATTGCAACCTTCACGTGATCCGCCGTTTCAACTAATGCAATCAACCTGGCGTACACAATCAAATAAAATCAATAGAACAAGTTGTCCTACAACTTTAGGCTGTGCACACCATACGCAAGAATAAGGCGACCTTGTGAACCTACGCTGCACTCCCTCAATAGCAAGAATGTCCTTCCTCAAATTGGGAGACCAAAACTGCACACAATACTCCAGGTATGGTCTCACTAGGGCCCTGTACAACTGCAGAAAGACCTCTTTTCTCCTATACTCAACTCCTCTTGATATGAAGGCCAACATGCCATTCTCTTTCATCACGGCCTGCTGTACCTGCCTGCTCCCGCAACAGCAACTTCCCCCGCTGGAACCGCGGGGTTTAAATGACTAGGAGCGGGGCCTAACATCGCCCGGCGCGACCTAACGGCCGCGGGACATACCATAGCCCGCCGAGGGCTTTAACATCGGGAGCCCTAGTCGCCTCGACGTTGCAGTTGGACTGCTGGACCGCGGGAGAAGAACAAGGGAAGAGATAAGACTTTTGCCTTCCATCACAGTGAGGAGGTGTTGGAGATTCACTGTGATGGATGTCCGTGTAAAGTGTGTTAAGTGTGTGTCTTGGGTTTTTTTGTAATTGTCAAGACTGTAGAAAATGCAATTTTGTTCAATCCAAGCTGTTTGAATGACAATAAAAGGCATTCCATTCCATTCATTCTTGCCCCCCCTTCTTAAAAAGTGGGATAACATTAGCTACCCTCCAATTCACAGGAACTAATCCTGAATCTATAGAACATTGGAAAATGATCACCAATGCGTCTACAATTTCTAGAGCCACTTCCTTAAGTACCCTGGGATGCAGACCATCAGGCCCTGGGGATTTATCTGCCTTCAGTCCCATCAGTCTACTCAACACCATTTCCTGTCTAATGTGAATTTCCTTCAGTTCCTCCGTCACCCTAGATCCTCTGGCCACTAGAACATCAGGGAGATTGTTTTGTCCTCTTTAGTGAAGACGGATCCAAAGTACCTGTTCAACTCGTCTGCCATTTCCTAGTTCCCCATAATTAATTCACCTTTTTCAGTGTTCAAGGGTCCAACTTTGGTCTTAACTGATTTTTTCCTCTTCACATACCTAAAGAAGCTCTTACTATCCCCCTTTATATTCTTGGCTAGCTTACCTTCGTACCTCTTTTCTCACCTTATTTCTATTTTAGTTATTTTCTGTTGCTCTTTATTTGCTACGTTATACTTGTTCCCTTTTATTTTTATACTGTCCTTGACTTCCCTTGTCAGCCATAGTCGTCCCTTACTCCCCTTGGAATTTTTCTTCCTCTTTGGAATGAACTGATCCTGCACCCTCTGTATTATTCCCAGAAATACCTGCCATTATTTTTCCACTGTCATTCCTGCTAGGATATCTTTCCAGTCAACTTTAGCCAGCTCCTCCCTCATGGGTTCATAGTCCCCTTTGTTCAACTGTAATACTAAAGGGGCTGTCCCACCAGCATGCGATTGCATGCGTCTAGCGCGACCAAACAGAAGCGGAGTTCGCGCTAAGTTTGTGGTAAGTACGCGCTAAGTACGCGATAAGTACGCACAAAGTTTGCGCAAAGTTTGCGTGTGACGTAATTTAAGTCAAACTCACCAATCAGCTGGGCAGGAGGCGGCCAACTGAATTTGGACGTCGCACGGCGTCGGGCAGTGACGTCATCGCGCAACGCCACGCGCTAGGCGTACGCCGTCAAGATGCTGCGCACGACGTCGAGATGCTGCGTACGGCGTCAAGATGCTACATAAGCCCTTCGAGACACTGCGTATGCCCTCAATGCGCCTGCGGGCCGACAGGCCGTTGGTGCGCGGAATTTTCAAACAATGCAAGATTTTTGGAGTCCCACGCGATGTCGGGACCAGCCCCGCACAACTCCATTCGCCTCCGCTGATCGAAGTGGGACCGGACCCGCGAGGCCGTACGCCTCAAGCAACCACGTTTGGTCGCGCTAGACGCATGCTATCGCATGCTGGTGGGACAGGCCCTGTACACCTCCGATTTACCTTTCTCCCTCTCAAATTGTTGATTAAAACTTATCGTATTATGGTCACTACCTCCTAATGGCTCCTTTACCTCGAGTTCCCGTATTAAATCCGGTTCATTGCACAACATTAAATCCAAAATTGCCTTCTCCCTGTAGTGAAATGCTTCTTGCCAATGCAGCACATAAAGAAAGAATACAGACATAACAGTAATAAAGAAATTTAAGCATAAAAACATCCCCCCACAATGGTTCCCACCATGAGGGAAGGCACAAAGTCCAGTCCCCATCCCCAGTTCACCCATAGTCGGGCCTATTGAGGCCTCCACATTTGCCTCCACGGAGGCCCGATGTTCCAGGCCGTTCTCGCCGGGTGATGGTGCTCCGGCGTCGGGAGAATCCTCACAGCGGCATGGGACACCTGTAACGGCCGCTTCCGTACTGGAGGCCGTGGCTTCCGAAGCCAACAAGGCCGCGCTGGATGGAGCTCCACCACTGGTGATCTCGCTGAGAGATCCCAGGCTCCCAATGTTAAAGTCAGCGCCGCCGCCCGCAGCCGGCCGCTCCACAGTCCCGCAGCTCTACGATGTTTTTATCGGCGGTCTCAGCTCACCGGAGTTCCAGCGCGGCGACCCGGGCAAGGCATCGCCTGCTCCGCGATAGCGCTCCAGCGCTGTGCCACCACCGAAGCCGAGGTTCTGGGCGGTCCCCGACAGGAAACGCCACTCCAGGCCCGCTGGTAGGCCGCGAAGACGGGTCGATGGTGCAGCCTGGAGAAAAGCTGCCTCTACGACCAGGTAGGGATCCTAGAAAGCAGTTTCCCCCTTCCCCCCCCCCCCTTCCTCCCACATAAAAAAGGCTAGAACTCCAGAACAAAAACTAACTAACCCTGTCAACTAACTAAAAAAAAAAAAAGAGAGAAAAAACAGACAGCTGCAGGCTGGGCAGCCATACCACACAGGACGGCGCCCCCATATCGGACGGCGCCCACGGACGGGACTTTAAAACCCGGAAGTGTGGACTGCCTCAGTCTCTGCAGGATGGGGGAGCGACAGGTCACGACTCTCAGTCTGAGCTGTGAATAACACTGAACACATGTCTACTAAACTGTGAGTGGTTTTACTGACCTGTGAGTGCCCTTAATGTGGTTTGAAAAAGCAAATGTGGTGGTGGTTGGTTTGAAAAAGCAAAGCAAATGTGGTGGTGGCAGTTGGTTGGTTTGAAAAAGCAAAGCAAATGTGGTGGTGGTGGTGGTGGTTGGTTTGAAAAAGCTAAGCAAATGTGGTGATGGTGGGTTTGAAAAAGTGGTCAAGTCTAAACTTATGGCTGTGATTTTTGGCCATCTTACTCGGGGTCCCCATCCGCTCATCAGGTGTAGAGGATTTTTCCCATCGATGAAAACTAAAAGAGTTATTAGTGTTTAAAAAATGTTGAGATTCTCTATCCTGTCAATCACGCCATGAAGGCCACGCCCCTTCTGGTGGGAGGGGGGAGGGACTATATAACCCGGAAGTGAGGGCGCACCTCAGTCTCTGCAAGATGGGGGAGAGAGAGGTCACGACTGTCTGAGCTGTGAACCAACTGAACACACAGAATGTCTACTGAACTGTGAGTGTGGTTTTTATGTGATATTTATGTGGTTTTTATGTGGTTTTTATGTGGTCGCTTCACCCTGCTTGAAATGGTATGAAACTGCATTTGAATTTGGTGGCCTTGTACCCTGCTTGAAATGGTATGAAACTGCACTTGAATTTGGTGGCCTTGCACCCTTCTTGAAGTGGTGTGAAATTGCACTTGAATGTGGTGACCTTGCACCCTGCTTGAAGTGGTATGAAACTGCACTTGAATTTGGTGGCCTTGCACCCTGCTTGAAGTGGTAGGAAACTGCCCTTGAATTTGGTGGCCTTGCACCCTGCTTGAAATGGTCGGAAACTGCATTTGAATTTGGTGGCCTTGCACCCTGCTTGAAATGGAATTTCAAGGAATAGCCGTGAGTCAACTGCCAGCCCACGAGCCGTGAGTGAGTGAGCTGCCAGCACGCCAGGCTTGAGTGACTGAACTGCCAGCCCAAGAGTCCATTCGGCCCCCTATGCCCATACTAGCCCTCTGGTAAACCAGTCCTGTCAGCCCACAACACCCATACTAGCACTCCATAAAGTCCCCCCGATCCCACTGGCCACCAATATTTGAATTGGTGGAGAGGTGGAATATTGCGTTGGGGGACCAGCCCTCCCATGTGAACATGGGACCCAATGGGTCCCACTTAGTCTAGTCTAATTTATAGGCTCCTATATGTTGCTGCTCATTTAAGCCAATGAACAGAGAGCTACAAACAGAATGTCCTTTATTGAAGGCAGTCAACTCTCAGCAGGGAATACAACTGATGCTGTAGTGGATCTAATACCATTGAGGAGGGAAAAGGTTGTCTGCACAATACTAAGTAAGTAAGTAAGTTTATTGGCCAAGTATTCACATACAAGGAATTTGCCTTGGTGCTCCGCCCACAAGTAACAACATGACATACAGTGACAGTTATGAAGGACTCAGAAAACACTAAACATTAATAATAATAAGACATTAATGATAAAACACCATTGATCACGCATGTCAACCTACAAAATACCAGATCAAAGGGAGGCTACAGATTTTTGGCTTTTAAGTAGAGCAAGTACTCATGGATAAAAACTGTTTTTATGTCTGGCTGTGGCAGCTTTGACAATCCAAAGGGAAGTGATTCAAAGAGTTTGTGGCCAGGGTGAGAGGGGTCAGAGATGATCTTGCCCACTCGTTTCCTGGCCCTTGCAGTGTACAGTTCACCAATTGAGGGAAGGTTGCAGCCAATAATCTTCTCTGCTGATCGGACGATTCACTGCAGCCTCCAGGTGTCGTGCTTGGTGGTTGAGCCAAGCCAGACCATGATGGAGAAGGTGAGAACAGACTCTACGATGGCCGTGTAGAATTGGACCATCATTGCCTGTGGAAGATTGGGCTTCCTCAGCTGCCGCAGGAAGTACATCCTCTGTTGTGCCTTTTTGACTGTGGAAACGATGGTAGCCCCCCTCTTAAGGTCCTTGGAGATGATGGTTCCCAGGAACTTGAAAGACTCCACAGATGTGACTGTGGTGTTGTTGATGGTGAGTGGGGTTAGGGGAGGGGGAGCTCTCCTAAAGTTTACAATCAATTCCACTGTCATAAGAGCATTGAGCTCTATGTTGTTGCCACGGCACCAGGACGCCAGCTGTGTCACTTCCTGTCTGTAGGCAGATTCCTCCCCATCCTGGATCAGTCCAATCAGGGTTGTGTCGTCCGCAAACTTGAGAAGCTTGACAGGTGTCTGTGGAGGTGCAGTCGTTGGTGTAGAGAGAGTAGAGAGTACGCAGCCTTGCGGTGCTCCTATGTTGAGCGTTTGCGGGTCCGAGATGTGCTTTCCCAGCCTCACATTGTGCTTCCTGTCTGTCAGGAAGTTGGTGATCTACTGACAGAGGGGTTCAGGCACAGTCAACTCTGAAAGTTTGTAGTGTAGTAGCTCTGGCACAATGGTGTTGAATGCAGAGTTAAAATCAACAAACAGGATCCTCGCTTAGGTCCCCTGGTGGTCTAGGTGCTGTAGGATGAAGTGTAGGCCCAGGTTGACTGCATCATCCACAGATCTATTGGCCCAATATGCAAACTGCAGAGGGTCCAGCAGGGAGTTTGTGATCTTTTTCAGCTTGTCCAGCACAAGCCTTTCGAGTGTCTTCATGACTACAGAGGTCAGTGCGACAGGCCTGTAGTCATTAAGATCAGTAATCCTTGCCTTTTTGGGTACAGGGACAATAGTGGAGACTTTGAAGCAGGCAGGGACAGTACATGGTTGCAGGGACTGGTTAAAAATGTCTGTATAGACCGGTGCCAGCTGTTTGGCACAGAGCTTAAGAGTAGAGGGGGAAACATTATCAGGTCCTGGAGATTTCCGGCTCTTTTGTCCTCTGAAAAGCCTCTCTACCTAATGCTACCTTTTTGAGTTTATTGGATAATTAAAATCCTGAGGCAATTCATTTCAACATAGGCGTTCTCGCGATGCACTATTCTATCTAAATAATAACCTGTACTGAAACATGTCCAATTCAGCCAGGCAGTAAGAGTAACATTTACTTAGAAACTTTGTGGTTAAAGAATTATCTGAAGTCCAACATTTGCCCTTTGAACTCGGTTAATGCAATTTAAAGGAAAAGTCAATGCTCTGGTTTATTAAATGGATATGTGTTTATTGTTAAAGAATATTATTACTTCAGCATATTAAGGGAATCAACAATGATTTAACATAATAATGAGAGAAAAAGTTCTGAAGGGTCCTTTATGCTTGACATCTGTTTGGGTTGGGTGTTTCCACTGGGAGCTGGTTGGAGATAGAATGGCTGCTGGCTTCTTGGCTATTGACATCATTCACTGGAACAGGGTTACTAGATCCTTCACTTGCAGCCTGCTGTTGATTCTGGACTTCACTTGTATGTGATGGAGATGAGTTGTAGAGGATAAATCCAATCAATATGAGCAGAAATGCCAGGACATACAGCGTTGAAAACTATTGATGAGGATTAAAAGGAGAAGTACTCAAATATTTGTTTTTAATTGTAATTCACTTTAACAGAAGCATAATGACATTCAAATATTGGATGGGTATACACGTGGTAAGAGAGAGTATTAAGGGATTTGGTATATTTAAAAGTGAAGAATAGCCATGCCAGAAGATAATAAGAAGAAAAAGGCAGGAGCTGTGACGATACTTTTTTTATCCTTTCTGGATTTTTAATCCTTCCTAGCAGAAGATTGCAAAAATTGTCCTATATTTTAAAAGGAAAGGATACAGTTCGGTAACATAGACAAGTTTGTTTGTTCAGTAAGTTATTGAAATCCATTTAAGCAAAATTAAAAAGCTTCAATAAGAAAATCATTGATTATAGGCACTGCCCAATAACGTACAGGTTACATCCCACAGACCTTTACGTAAGTCAGATGTTACATAAATCGGAAGACCATGGGAGCTTCCATGCGGAGACATCATGGGGAGCATCCGTGAGAACAGCTGACTAGCTTGCGGAAACAGCCACATGCGGCGGCAGTCACGCAGTGCTACCAAGATTACCAAGACGCGTAACTCGAAAATAAAGCAGTGGGCTTAAAGAATTGTTTATGTAAGTGCGAGTTTACTTGAGTCATCTGTTGCGTAAATTGGAGAGTGCCTGTATTTAGGATGGTCAGCAAGGGGGGGGGTCGTATCCAACTTGATTACAAGGCCACAGATGAGTAGAGCATATAATTCTGGTCGTACAGTGCACGGTAAAGGGCCTGTCCCACTGCGAGGACCTAATTTGCGAGTTTAGAAGAGTTTGCGCTCGCCACAAACTCGCAGTATGGTCGACACGTGATCCTAGGAGGTCACTGTAACTCTCCTTCATGCTCGAGAGAAAAATTTTCAACATGCTGAAAAATTTTCCGCGAGTCAAAATTGGTCGGCATGGTTCTTTTGAACTCGTAGTGCAGTGGTAGTGGGGTCACCATGCAGTTATAGGCAGTTGAGGCAGCCGTAGGCAAACTCCTTTGCTGACCGGGCATTTTAATTGGGTCATTGGAGTTTTCAGAACCAAGGAAAACCGACCGGTAATGTTAAATGCCCGCTAAACTTTATTAAAAGTTGTCTGGCTTCTTAAAAGTGTCTCCACTCCTTCTCCCCCCCCCCCCCCCCCACCCTCTCCCCCCCTTCTCCCCCCCTTCGCCCCCCTCCTCTCCCCTTCTCCGCCAACCCCCCTCCCCGCTGTCTAAAAGACTTACCGTACAATGTGCCAGCTGTCTTTTACCATCCTGTTCATCGTGGGTGTGAATTTCAGACAGCGCTCCCCCGCATTCCCTGGCCCCCGTCTTTGCGATGTGTTTGTGTGTATGTGTGTGTTGACGGTCGATCCAGCTCGTGGTTTCATCGCTGACGGTCGATCCAGCTCGAGGTTTTTCAGGTGAGTGCCCTCGAGCTTGAAGGTCAAAGACAGTTGCTGAAAAGTCGCGTAAGTGGGACAGGCCCTTTAAATGTCATTGCTCTGGAGAAGGTGTAGCAGAGAGTTTAGAAGGATGTTGCCAAGAGTAGAAATTGTTTAGTCAATCATTCTCCCATCGATATTAAGAACAAAGCTGGTGTATATTGAAAAATTGCAAACAAAAAATAAATTAGGAAAGTGGATAAACTTAAACAGACTAAGTTGAGGGGATTTTATTTGAGATGTATGGAATGATTAATTGCCTGCATATTATAAATAGGAAAAACTTACTTCTCTTAGCAAATGGGTCAAAGCCAGGTGCATTGGTTTAAAACAATTGGTAGAAAGATGAGAGGAGACAAGGAGATTTTTTTCACCTGGGGGTGTCCTTGAAAGAGTGTTGAGGTAGAAAGCCTCATCACCTTTTCGCAATGCTTTAATGTGTTCTTGAAGAGAGCGATCTGTAATGTTATGGACCCAATGCTGGGAGATAACATCAGGATGTAAAGTCATAGAGTCATATAGCATGAAAGGCCCTTCGGCCCAACTTGTCCATGCCAACCAAGATACTCCATCAACACTAGTCCCACCTGCCTGTGTTTAACCCATATCGCTCTAAACCTATCCTAGCCACGTACCTGTCTAAATGTTTCTTAAACGTTGTGATAGTACCTGCCTCAATGACCTCCTCTGGCAGCTCGTTCCATATACCCACCACACTGAAAAAGTTGCCCCTCAGATTCCTATTAAATCTTTCCCCTCTCACCTTAAACCTATGTTTAGGTGTCATCAGGAGTTATCAGCTGTTATCAGGCAATTGTACAATCCTACCAACAACTAGAGAGCAGTCCCGAGCTACTATCTACCTCATCGGAGACATTCAGACTATCTTTGATCTGTATTGGGAGTGACTTTATCTTGTACTAAACGTTATTCATGTTATTCTCTTTATCAATTATCTATACACTGAAGAGGACTCAATTGTAATCATGTATTGTCTTTCTGCTGACTGGTTAGTGTGCAGTCACACAGAGAGTGGTGAATCTCTGGAACTCTCTGCCACAGAGGGTAGTCGAGGCCAGTTCATTGGCTATATTTAAGAGGGAGTTAGATGTGGCCCTTGTGGCTAAGGGGATCAGAGGGTATGGAGAGAAGGCAGGTACGGGATACTGAGTTGGATGATCAGCCATGATCATATTGAATGGCGGTGCAGGCTCGAAGGGCCGAATGGCCTACTCCTGCACCTAATTTCTATGTTTCTATGCAACAAAAGCTTTTCACTGTAGCTTGGTGCAGGTGACAATAAACTAAACTCAACTTCAAATTATGCCCTCTGGTTCTTGATTTCCCTATGCTAGGTAATAGACTCTGCGTTCACTCTAGCTATCCCCCACATGTTTCTAAAACACCACTATAAGATCACCCCACATCCTCCTGCGCCACAAGGAATAAAGTGCTGGCCTGCTCAACCTCTGGCCCTGTGATTAGCCAAACCCATTGAGTTGAATGGTCTGTTTTTGCATCATACATTTTCCTTGATTCTCTGACCAGTTTCCAAAAATCTTAAAGCCCCCATTTTTCAACTTACAATTAACATGAGCTTACTGAAATCCAAGACCTGAATGAAATGAGATTTTCTCCAATATAACATAACTATCACAACATTTTAAATCTGTAAATTCATTATTTTTTTTTCAATATTTCTTCTTTATAAATACAGAAAAGTGTTTGGCAAGGAGTCATAGAGTGATACAGCATGGAATCAGGCCCTTCAACCCAACTTGCCCACACTGACCAACATGCCCCATCTACACTAGTCCCATCTGCCTGCATTTGGCCCATATCCCTTTAAACCTATCCTATCCTTGTATCCTAGTACCTGCCTCAACTGTGGCAGTATATTCCATACACCCCGCACCCCTTGTGTAAAAATGAGTTTAACTATTGTTACTGATGTGCAAAGCTATCCTCCCACACATGATACAGCTGTTAGCCTTTAATTATAAAAAAAAAAGAGGTGCAAAAGAGAATTTAAATACAAACCATTTATGAGTTGACTGGTTAATATTAAAGCAGCCTATTAGGCTGCAGAGGACGTTGATGTTAATCACAGTGGTGGCTTGATTTTTTTTCTTTGGGTTTCCATAGCTACCTCCTACACATTGCTACCAAGAGACAGTAACCTTTGCACCACTCTGTAATTATCTAACTGAGAAAATAGCCTGTAAGCTGTTACTTGAGATTTAAAAGGGCACAAGGTTGCGACATTGTTTTTAGCATTGTGAAATTGCCTGGGGCATTAGCAGATTTATGATCACTGGACAGACAAAAAATGAGGAATCATTCCAGATCAGTTTCCAGGATCATACAAGCTAGTTAGCACTGATTGAAGTCGACTCGCAGCTCTTAAAGATGGAGCGGTGTGGAAAACATTCTGAATATCCTTGCAGATCTCAGGTGAGAATGAGTATCCAGATCTCTGGAAACAGATCTCTAGATACAAAGTGCTGGCGTAATTCAGCAGGTCAGGCAGCATCTCTGTAGTAAAAAGGTGATGTTTTGGGTCAGGACCCTTCTTCAAACTTGTTGAAAGCAGCCCTGGTGGCATTGTGGACAAGGAGGAGAAAAGAAGAGAGACGTCTTCCCATGGAAGCCTGGGACACCCTCAAAGAGACTGCCATCGAGGCAACAGTGGGAGGCACCTAGTGAAGTCACTACCAGGTATAAAGACAAGGATACAGTTCTAAAATGAGTTCAGTGAACTCAGACATGTGAAATAGATCGGTAAATTCAGTGGAAAAGATGGCGGATGTGCAGGAGTGGGCGCCGTCTGTGTATGGCAGCCTGCCCGCAGTCCGTCTCTTCACCTTTTTTTTATTTTAAGTCCTGTCTAAAATGTTAGTGGAGGTCTTTTATGTGGGGGGTGGGGTGGGGAAGGGGGAAACTTTATTTCTTAGTCTCCTACCTGGTCGGAGAGGCAGCATCCCTCCGAGCTGCTTCTTCGTCCCGTCCTCGCGGCCTACCATCGAGAATGGAGCGGCGTTTCCTGTCGGGACCGGCCGGGACTACAGTTTCGGCGGCGGCGGAGCAGCGCTGGGATACCAACACGGAGCGGGCGATGCCTTACTGGGTCGCCGTGCGGTAAGCTCCAGAGCGCTGTGTCTGCCGACTCCCAACATCGCGGAGCTGTGGCTGGGGGCGTCCGGCCGCGGGCGGCGCTGGATTTGGAGCGCCGATGATCCAGGGATCGAGTTTGCCGGGGTCGGAGCTCCAACTGGCGCGGCCTGAGGACTACGAGTGCCCCGGTCTCCGGTCTCCAGGGAGGAGGCAGCCGCTCCAGACTTTCCAAGCCGCTGAGGAATGTATTCACCCGACGCCGGAGTTCCATCTTCATGGCAAGAGGGCCCAGAAAATCATCGGACTGGCTGTAAGGCCACAAATGGGCCCCGACCTCGGGTGTTTCACAGAGGAAGAGGACTTAACTTTCTGGTGCCTTTCCCCACAGTGGGAATTTTTGATTCTGCTGTGGGGGGACGTTTGTGTTGAACTCTATAATGTGTTGTGTCCAATTTCTTTATTTTTTTTAACCTTTTTCTATGGTTTGTATGGAAACTTATTATTTAATTTATGTAAAGCACTTTGGTGTCAATGCGAGTTGACTTAAAACGTGCTATATAAATAAAATTTACTTACTTACTTACTTACTTTAAATTCTGATTACAGCAGCGCGATTTTTTGTACAGCACACTATATTGTACAGCACACCTTCAACAACTTCTTCTTCGAGTCTGTTGCAATCTCAGATGTCGTTCTGCCAGTATCTGGCGCAGGTCACAGCTGGTCGGGTCCTGGGGGCTGCACTGGGGGGCGTCGTCACACTCCAGTAGGTGGGACATTGTCTGTACTGCTCCACAGCTGCATGTGTCTTCTGCCTGGTAGTTCCATGCTTTCATAAGTGCTTTGCACCTCCCCTGCTCCACTCGTAATCTGTTGAGGGTCTTCCAGGTTGGCCAAGGGAGGTCGTGCCCTCTGGCGAGGCATTCAGTCGGAGTGATTCCTCTCTCCATCGAGTTGTGGGCTCGTGTGTTGAGCTGGTTCCATTCATCTTTCCAGATGTTGGTCCTTGCTGTTTGTTTGGTTGTCTGGAGAGGTGGGACTGTCTGCAAGAAACTGGCTCTGGATTTCAGTCGGGGTGGAGGTGCTGTGTGTCCGTGCAGGGGGTGCCTGGTATCGATCTCCTGTGCTCTCCGCTCGTCTTGGGCGACGATGGATCGTCTGATATGGGGGGGGGGGGGCAATACCAGCTAGGGCGTAGAGGCACGGGACTGGCGTTGTCTTTATGCATCCCGTGATAATGTGGCAGGTGTCGTTGAGGGCTGTGTCAACCAGTTTGGTGTGGTGGGAGCGGCTCCAGCTTGAGCACGCGTATTCAGCTGTGGAGAACAACTTCAACAACTACCTACCAACAATCTTTTAATTGGAAACAAATTCAAGGACAGTCCCTTCCCTGATGTTATAGGGCATCTGAACTGTCCTCTCGCCTGCTAGAGTGTAATCCTGACCTCCCATCTACTTCACTGGATACCTCTGAACTATCTTTAATTGGACCTTATCAGACTTTATCTTGCACTAAATGTTGTACCGTTTATCATTTGGCTGCAACGGCGTGATTGTAATCTTTGTAATCTTGATTGTAATCTCCTTTGACTGGATAGCACGCAACAAATGCTTTGCACTGCACCTCGGTACACATGACAATAGTAAACTAAACCAAATTAAACTAAACAAGATGCAATATTCAAATTACCCAACACAGCCTCACCAATATATTTTTTCCAAGTCTTGCACAAACTTTCACATTTTCACATATCACTCATATATTCCAAGGCACTTGGTAATATATTTTGCCCTCTCGTAAAATAAAGTGTGAGACAATTGGTGGCTTCAACAACAATCAGGGAAAAGATACAATTTGTTTAAGAAGGAACAGCAGATGCTGGAAAATCGAAGGTACACAAAAATGCTGGAGAAACCCGCTGAGTTTCTCCAGCATTTTTGTGTACCAAAAGATACAATATAGTGTGTGCCACACCCCAGAAGGAAACATGTAGGCCATTATTGGAAGCTTACAAACCCTGGTGAGCCGGCAGCTTTGAGATCACAAAATATCTTCCAATCTAATCCTCCATGTGAGGCTATGATAACCAGGTGCATGTTGAACAGCAAAAGAGAAGCTCATCCAGTGATATCACAGCAGCTACTAGTTTAGTTTAGTTTTGTTTATTATGGTCATGTGTACCAAGGTACAGTGAAAAGCATTTGTCTGTGTGCTATCCCATCAAAGAAAAGACTGTGCATGATTACAATCGTGCCATGCACTGTTTTAGGTATGTACTGCTCAGTTCAATCTGAAGACAATCTGAGCAGGTACCTCAGTGAGTGGAGTTCCCATCCAAGCTGATAACATGCATTATTTCTCTTTCTGGTTAGCCTTGAGATGCATCACAGCATGGTTTGGGAACAGCTCCATCCAAGACCGCAATAAATTGCAGAGAACTGTAGTGGCAGCTCAGACCATCTCACAAACCAACCTCCCTTCCATTGACTCCATCTATATTTCATGCTGCTTCGCCCAGGCCATCAGCATAATCAAGGACAAATGTCACCCCGAACACTCCCTCTTCTCCCCTCTACCATCAGGCAAGTGGTACAGAAATTTGAAAACACATACCTCCAGATTCAGGGACATTTTCTTCCTAGCTGTTATCAGGCAACTGGACCATCCTATCAACAACTAGAGAGCAGTCCTGAACTACTGTCTACCTCAATGGAAACCCTCAGACTATCTTTAATCAGACTTTACTGGACTTTATCTTGCACTAAACATTATTTCCTTCGTCCTGTATCTGCACACTATGGGCGGCTTGATTGTAATCATATATCGTCTTTCAACTGGATAGCTGGTACATGTGACAATAAACTAAACTAAACCCACTGAGTTCCACCAGCACTTTGTGTTTAGCTCAAGACCCTGGCATCTACAGTTGCTTGTTACTCCACTCAGCCTTCACCCCCCCCCCCCCCGATCAATTTTCACATTTTTTATTCCAATTGATCTGTGAAGGATGAAATCAAGGACTGAGTGCAGCAGATTAACATCAATGCCCAACCATACCTGTTGGCACAACCAGCACTCCATTCCTTGTGTTGTGGTGACAGTACTGAAATCTGCATGTCGTATATGTGGGCACTCATCCCAGAAAATGTTAATATTTACCACCATCATGTGTCATCTGTTAGCAATTTGACACGTGTGAAAAATAATCCCAGTATAATTGTTTTTAATTACAAGCACGGAACACTCAGATCTAGCTTTTATTTCTGTATTCCACAAATACAAAGCTAGCAATTATCAAATCATGTCTGCTCATGAACCTACAGAAGTGAATGTGTTCTTAACTCTAAACAGCAGCTGCAACTGGTATTGGAAGGAGGCAAACATAGCCAGGCATGCTCTGGAGAATTCCTCCAGAGAAAAATAATAGCTCTTGAGGTTACAATTTGCCAACTTAAAACTTCATAGAAAATCACTAAATAAACAGTTTGTAATGAATTCTTTAAGACTGAAAACTAAATTGACTTTCTTCTGCCACAAATATGCATACATCAACAACAGGATAATGTAATGTCTGATTCTAATCTACTTGATTTAATCTACTTGTGTCAGAACAAGGGTCCCTACCCAAAACATCACCAATCCATGTTCTCCAGCTATGCTCCCTAACCTGCTGAGTTACTTCAGCACTTTGTCTACACTTGATTTAACCAGTTTGATTCTCAAGGAGACCATTTGGAACTGACAGATAAAATTGATTTGACTGATTGAAAATGCTGATTTTCTTCTTGGTGACATGTACCTTGGACATCTAATGAGGAAGTAATGTTGCCTGTTGTTAACCTTATCTAGATGTAGAGGATCATGTTGAAATGAGGAATTGCAGATGCTGGCTTACACGAAAGGACACAAAGTACTGGAGTACCTCAACGGTCAGGCAGCATCTCTGCAGAACATTGGTAATTGACATTTCGGGTCGGAACTCTTCTTCAGTCTGTAAAAGATCCTGTCCCGAAAAGTAACCTATTCATGTTCTCTAGAGATGCTGCCTGACCCACTGCGTTACTCCAGCACTTTGTGTCCTTGTGTAGATGATAATATTTGATAACCTTTGCTCACCTTCCAAATGTATTACCAATGCTAAATTTATATGAATCAAATTGCCCATTGCTTATTGTAAGCAAAACTAATTTTGTCAGTTTTCTTCATCTCGTCTGTCCCTAAACCAGCCCAGGCTTTGGTGCACAGTGCAAATTGTGACATGCTGTTTATTTCATGAGCAGAATTTTCATCCCACAGGTCCACTGAAGATTGTGTTTTCCTATTTTCTTCCCACTCAGTCTCTAACCATGACTTT